>NC_054544.1:43188934-43488934 GCF_017654505.1 Polyodon spathula
AAATGGATAGTATTTTGGGACTGTTGGTTTTGAATTTTTCTTTACTGAAAAGGGGAAACAAATATACCCATGGTATACCCAGACATCCTTTATTATAATATCGAAAAACATTTGTGTTCTTTCTGGCAGTGACTGTTACACAGAAAAGTGTGTGATGAACAACTACTTTGGAATTGGACTGGACGCAAAAATCTCGCTTGACTTCAATAACAAACGTGACGAACACCCAGAAAAATGCAGGTGGGTAAAATGTATCTGTGTTCCAGTAACCGTGCCCTCCCAGGCACTTCTGCATATGCTCACAAGCTGGGATCTGTGTCACCAATAAGTTGTTGTTGTTTGTTTTTTTCTTAAGGAGTCGAACAAAAAACATGATGTGGTACGGAGTGTTGGGGACCAAAGAGCTGCTCCACAGAACCTACAAGAATCTGGAGCAGAAGGTGCTGCTGGAGGTGAGGACTGCATTTGTTGAGACCTATACAGCCTCTTGTGCAGTGCTGACCATGAATTTTCACACTGTGAGAATAACTGAAACAGGCAGTTACTGTTTGTTTAATACAATTCACTGAGTTCTGTGTTAAAAATCACTATTTTTACTAGGTTGTATTTTATGTGGATTGCAACGATTTAGAATGATTGCTTCAGCTGGGCTTTGATCACAGTCTGGAGGCCATGTGCACTTGATGATTCTTTGATCATAATGCAGTTTTACACTTTCTAAAACTGCAGTCCAACTGTAACAGTCACGATATGCAGGTCGCGATACGATATAATCACAAACGTGGCATTGGCTACTTGTATGATGCACAGTAAGATGAAGTGGTCATGTAATGATGAACCATTTCATTAAAAGACAAAAATGAAATGACGAGGAGAGTGTATCTATAAAACATGTTTATTCTTATTCAAGGATCATTTGGTGATCTACAATGAGCTATGTTGTGCTTTTGATCTTGTATCATGTTGTAAACTTACATAATTTTTTCATACTAGTTACATACTTTTATTAAGAGATGATACCGGATTCTGCCTAGTCAATGACCCGGTTTGATCGATTGCAAACACCACCCCCCCACCAACTTTTAGCTGAACGTAAAATTTAAACTATTAATTTCTGTTTTTTAATAACCATGCGCAAATAAATAATGCCCGAGGTGAAATTTAGAAAAAAACTGGCTAGATGTAGTTGCTCTGTGCATTAATGATTCAGACAATTGCTGCATCATCAATGATGAGTGTTCAGGTGACAAAGGCGTGCAGTTCGGAGGTTTGAAATCTAATGATACAGACTCAGCAGTCTGATTGGTTACCCTTTACCGTTACGCTACAATCTATATTTTGGATTTTATTATAATGTTTTATAGACACTGCAAGAGCTTGTAACTCAGGTATTTCTTTTAACTGAACATTTTAATGGTATAGTGCTACTTTGAATGCTATGTTTAATTGATTTTATGTTGTGTTTTCACACTGGCCACTCCTGATTTCTTACTTTGAGATTATGTAAAGCCATTTATTTTAGTGGATTTCATATTTAAGTGTAGCGACTTTGATTCTAGCGATTTTACCTACAAATGAGGTTTTTCATGATGTGCTTTTGCGTTGGACATTATAGCTTTAAAGTTTAATGTTTGTTTTGTTAAAATATTTGAAATGACAAAACCGTGAATATACTGCAGCAACTTTTTTGAATTGTAGTTCACATGTCAATAAATATGTTAACTGCACTTCTTGATTCTTTATCATGACTGTCTGCTGTGCTCTACCTTTTAAATTTTAAGCATGCCCAATTGTAAACAAAAAAACCCCCCCCCCCCCCCCCCCCCCCCCCCCCCCCCCCCCCCCCCCCCCCCCCCCCCCCCCCCCCCCCCCCCCCCCCCCACACACACACACACACACACACACTTGCATGGGTTATAAAAATGACAATGGAATTGAGACAGTATCACATTCTAAAAATATCAAGCATGCAGGAAGTTGTTCCAAATACAAAGGACTTGTTATGATGTGATTGAAGCCTGTCTCTCTTTGCCAGTGCGACGGGCGCCCCATTCCTCTGCCCAGTCTGCAGGGCATTGCTGTGCTGAACATCCCAAGCTATGCCGGTGGGACCAACTTCTGGGGTGGCACCAAGGAGGATGATGTGAGTAAATGAACTTTGAGCAATATACCATTTTAAATGTAATGCTCTACCATTGGGAATACAGGTTGTATTTGTATAGGGGTGTAATGAGAACTAATGTGATAAGATGCATATCATTATATGTAGGTTGGGATATGATGTATATCATAACACATGTAATGTTCTTGATGGGATACCTGTATAATGGATCAAATGGTAATTTTAAAGAGGGACATTTTATTAAATGAAATAACTAAAACACTCTTCATTCAAGAACCGTTTGATAAACTACAGTTAGCTGTGTTGTGCTTTTGGTACTCTTATGGTACTTCATGGAAAGAAAGTATCACAATTCATTGATACACAATGAATAGTTCCTGTCATGTATTTTTGATAATGGTGGTACGCAGGGTCATTTGGAGCAGTGTGTGTATTTAGAGTTACCACTTACTATCTTGCTGTTTTAAACTTTACTGCATTATCATTGTTTCAGTGGTTGGAATCATTTGATAAAGGTTGCAATACTAGTTATTGACCCTTCTGGGAAGAGTGTTTGTTTTTGTACAGTGCACTGGGCTGGAACATATTACCAGGGGAATAAAATTGAACTGAATGCCAAGCATAAATATTTAGATGAGCCTTGAGTGCAGTGTCTGTAGTTGTAGTATTTGATGCATTGGATGTGTTTCATTTAATGAAAGTCTCTGTTAGGAGTGACATTTTAACAAATTTAGTCCTGGAGAATTTTTATATATGAGATTTATCAATGCTAAAACTGAATTTATACCGTAGTATACCCAGGAGGTTATAAATGCCATCAATAACTTACTACACTAAAAACTGTGTGGGACATAACTTCCCATTTTATGATTATTACTGCAGTCGGCTTCTACAATACAAGATGCTACGAGAAGGCAGCGGTATATTGCATTTCAAATAAATTTGGTCCCGTTTCACACCAAAGAAGACACGAGCCGAAACATTTGTCGTCTTATTTTCTTATAGTTTACCTGATTTCTGGTTGAGCTTTGGCGTTCTCTTTCCTTTTGTATTTCAGACCTTCACTGCTCCCTCGTTCGATGATAAGATCCTGGAGGTGGTGGCAGTATTCGGGAGCATGCAGATGGCTGTGTCACGTGTGATCAACCTCCAGCACCACCGTATTGCACAGGTAAAGTATATCAGCCAGTCAGGGCTACAGCAGCCAGTCTGACCTGAAAACTCGTCCCTGCATTCAAAACATCTGACTATTACATAGTGGCTCATTATCTTGCAATACAAATACTCAATACAGGTGAATGCGTCATAAGAGTGTGTAGTATGGGAGGCCTCCTAGCTGTGGTCGCTTGAGAATATTTGCAATGTGGTGTCTCCCGTGGTAATGGTACAACTGGGTGATGTGCAGAGTGAACAGGGGAGTGCACTGACTTTCAATTCAACTGAGCTGTTGTGGGGAGTTGCTGTGGTGAGGAAATTGGAGGAATTTGTACAGTATGATCTATAGAGCTTTATTAAATAAAAGTAATTTATATTGCCACTTATAGTATACCAATGTCCATATAGTGATCACTGCTTCATCATGATAGAACCAAGATGCAAAAGCTTATTGAAAAGCAGTTGAGTCTCAGGTTTCTGCGTGGGTTAAAGCGCTTCAATAACTTGACTACATTTTGACACCCTATTTTGTTCTGCAGTGCCGGACGGTGAAGATCACAGTCCTGGGAGAAGAGGGGGTCCCAGTGCAGGTGGACGGAGAGGCCTGGGTCCAGCCCCCCGGGTACATCCGAATCATACACAAGAACCGCACTCCGACCCTCACCAGGGACAGGGTGGGTATCTCTCCTCTCTCTCAATTCAGTTCGGGGTGGTCTCCCTTGGGGGCTCACCTGGTAGAAGCACAGCAGTGTGGTGCGCAGGACGAGTCATACAGTGTAGGTTCAGGTCCTGGCTGTGCAGTCGCCGGTCTTCACTGGGGACTTCGAAGGGTCCTGTGGGTTAGCGAGGCAAAACCGTCAGGGACTGTTTCTCCTTATCACGCTACAGCGAACCCTGCTGGCCAGGCACCCAATGAGTCTAACCCTTTGTAGTCCATTTATTCAGTGCTTGTCAGGCACGTCGGGTCCAGTTTATTTTCACACGTGCTGTTTAAAATAAAACTGGTTTTAAAAGGCATTGCATCGCAAAACGACATCAGTACTGCATCTCCAGCCAAGCCCCACCCCTTGTTCACTGTATTTTTCACATAACTCTTTATAGACGTACATACTAAAATTCTCTCCTCATTTCGTCACCAAACTCCTCAATAATACGATCCAAGTCATTATTTTATTACTATGACATCTCAAAAAGCTCTTTTTTTCTCTATCTCTGTGGTGCTGGGGCTAGCTCTTACTCAGATATGCCCTTTTTTTCGGCTTCATTTGGTTCCTGTCAGAATCACTCGGCCATTAAAAGGTTTTCTTGTCTTTTTCCGGAGAAAAAATGACTAGAGACCTGTGCTTTATGACTAGAAACGTGTCTTTTTGATGATGTCGGACAGGGTTCAACATCGGACTGGAAAGGGAAAATTGTAATGTCAGACCTGGTCCGACATAGGACCGCAAAGGGTTAAAGGCCGGTAGCTCGCTGGCATCCAGCTTTGAGTTCCTGGGTGGAAAAAGGAAGCTGGCTGGTCGTGGGATCGGAGAATGCCCACTGAACCTTCAGGGGGAAAAACGATTGGGCATTCAAAATTAGGAGAAAAGCGAGGGTGGGGGGAGGGAGAATAATAATTGGACACACTAAAATAAGAGAGTAAACCTATATATTTTGAAGAGACTGGAGGTGCAGGTAGTCTGGTGGATACAATCACTATTCTGGCAGTTTGAATGCAGTATTATGGTAGTATTTCTGTGAATGACTACTAAGGTTATGACTGCTTTTAATGTGAAGAATGACTGTATGCAGTAATGACATGCTGTCAATTTGTTAGACAACAAACCACAAAACGTGGACTTGGACAATCCTAACAGAAAAATGTGTTGCTACTTGATCTCAGTAAGTGCCGGAATGTTAACCTTATTTTGTCTTTATCTGCGCCTCCTTCCCCCCCCGCCCCAGGCGTTTGAGAACACCCTGAAATCCTGGGAGGACAAGCAGAAGTGCGAGTTCCCCCGGCCCTCTACCCAGCTGGCTCTGCTCCCGGAGATCGTATCGGAAGAGGAGGCTTCGCAGATCAATCTGTTCGGACAGTCGGCCGGAGCCCTAATACACAGGTAGGGGGGGAAGCCTTTATATACAAGCGACTTCTCATGAGTGCGAGCACAAGCTCTGGATTAGGCTTAACTTTCTGCACAACTGACCTTAAGTAGGGCTGTAACGTCTCAAGCTATGCGATGGTCCTAATGGGCTCCTTGTATCATGCATAATAATAATAATAAACTTTATTTTGTATAGCGCCCTTAAAAGCAGTCATCTCAGCGCTTCACAATTAGTAGAACAGCAATAAATAAACAGATTATGCATAAAAAAGCACAAGGAAATAAAACAATCGCAAAAATCATAAAAACACCTTTCTAAAAAAGGAAGTCTTTAAATTAACTTTAAAAACACTCAAAGAAGCTGAATCCCTGATCTCTAGTAGAATAGAGTTCTGTAATTTGGGGGCATAGCAGCAGAAATCCCTGTTGCCCATAGAGCACAGACGAGCAGGCGGGACACGCAGCAATCTGAGATCGGCAGAGCGGAGGTTGCGAGTGGGAGTGTAAAAAGATAATAGATCTGACAGTTAAGTCAGAGCTAGCCCATGAAGAGCCTTATATGTCAGCATTAAAATTTTAAAATCAATTCAACCTGATAGGCAGCCAGTGCAAGGCCTCCATAGGAGTGATGTGATCTTGAGCGGGACCGAGACAAAATTCTGGCTGCAGAGTTTTGAACAAATTGAATTTTATTGAGGATACTATTAGACAACCCAGCGAGCTGGGCGTTACAGTAATCGATCCTGGAGAAAACAAAAGCATGTACCAGTTTTTCAACTGCAGGTAGAGAAAGCATGGGATGCAGTCTGGCAATATTTCTAAGGTGAAAAAAGGAAACCTTGACAGTATTCAGCACATGCGATTCAAAAGTTAACATAGGATCGAAAATCACACCCAAATTTTTCATCTTAGATATAAACTCAAGCATGGTTCCATCAACCAACAGATTTAAATCATTGGTTTTACCGAGCTGGCGGGGAGTACCTAACAGCATTACCTCAGTCTTGTCACAGTTAAGGTGTAAAAAATTTTGATATCCAATTTTTTATATCAGAGATACAGGCAGTTAGGGCAGAGGCAGTAACGTTAATATCAGGTTTAGAATTAATAAAGATTTGAGTATCATCTGCTTAGAAATGATAGTGTATGCCATGAGACCTAAAAATGTGGCCGAGGGGAAACATATAAATACTAAATAACGGGGCCGGGGATAGAGCCTTACTGAACACTAGAAATTACTATTTAATTACTTTCTTAAATGATCAAATGATAATTTAATAAAGGACTGTTTTGTTAAAAAGATAAAACTAAATGAGATTGTCAGAGTATGTATTCATAAAGAATCACTTGAGGAACCAAGCTATTTTTTTGCTTTTGGTCTTGTATCACGATAGATCATGCTAGATAGATCAAACAGTTGCTTGAAACATGAACTCCATCATCTTAATGTTCAAATGATCCTAATTGTCATCTGTTTTCCCTCTGTTGAGTATCCGTGAAATTGCCCAGTCCCACCAGAGCATGGAGCAGGAGCTCGCACACGCTGTCAATGCCAGCTGCAAGTCCATGGATGTTGTCTACGCCAAGTCCAAAAACACTGAGGTGCGTGCAGCTCTCTCAGTGCCTTCCTGCTGCTTCGCAAACTAACACACACTTTATATGAAACTGTTCTGTAGCCTTCTGCACTGTGTGCTAGGACAGTGGTTCTCAAGCTGGGGAAAGCAAGGTGGTTTCAGGGGATCCACAGCAGATGCAGATGTATTTTCATCTCAAACAACCCTGACTGACAAAGCAGTGTCTCCCCTCAATTAAAAGGATTGTAGCTAACAAGAAAATTCCAGACGTTTTCTGTGTCGTGCACATCCATTCACTATTTACGTCTCAAATATGTATATCTAAAATATGTTTTAGCAAACAAGAATTTGCATTTTAAAACCAGATATCTGGTACTACACTAGGTTAAAGAAATCTGTTTGCAAGCCTTGCATTCTGATAGTCCTGCACTTTCCTGGTTGGTTCGCCTGGGGAGTGAAATTGTCCCCATCCCTTCAGGGCTGCCTTTCCTGTCCGTTTCCAACCAGCTGCTTCCCGCAATGACCGAGGTGCTTTGTAGCCGGTAACTTGACCCAGGAAGCTACCGCTGAGGTGAAAAGAACCAGGAAGTGTAATCATAATGGCAAACTAAGTACTTTCATTAAAACAGTGTAGAATTAGGTGTCCTATTTAAAAATTAAAGTCATGTTTTCTATAAAGTATTTTTCAAAACTGCACATTTCAGACCTAACTAGTGAAACACAAAAAGGTAAGATTATGAAATTCTTTTTGTTGGCTACAACCAATTTAATGGAGGAGTTTGGGGTTATGTATTTGAATTTAACTCTTCCTACTTTACCTTGATGTCAGCTGTATGGTAGCCTACATTTATACATTTCAATGCCTGAACTAACAGAATGCACCATTGTACATTGAGGTGATTTTGAACCTTTTGCGGTCCTATGTCGGACCAGGACCGACATTATATTTTCTCTTTCCAGTCCGATGTCGGACCTTGTCCAACATCATTAAAAAGACGTAAAGCACAGGTCTCTAGTCTCTAGAGATGATATAACAAAGGAGACATAAAATAAAGGAGGTAGCTGCTTCTGTATCCAGGGCTTACAGACATTTGCAGAGCTTTTTGAGATGTTATAGTAATAAAATAATGACTTGGATTGCATTATTGAGGAATTTGGTGATTAGGAGAGGATTTATCAGTATGCACATCTATAAAGAGGTATGCGAAAAATACTGCGAACAAGGGGTAGGGCTTGGCTGGAGATGTAGCAGTGTCCTTTTGCGATTCAGTGCCTTTTAAGCCTGTTTTACTCTGAAAAAAATATTTTAAACAGTGCGTGTAAAATAAACAGCGCGTGTGAAAATAAATTGAACCAGACGCACCTGACAAGCACTGGATAAATGGACCGCAAAGGGTTAATTAACAAAATATCACATTTCACAATTTGGGAAAGGAATAACAACAAAAGTCATTTTAATTACCACGTTTTATCTATTACAAATTATGTGTAATATTCCATCTTGCAAAGTTGTTTTTTTTTTGTTTTTTTTTTAAATGCTTATTATATTACAAATGAAATGGTCTCCCACTCCTCAAGTAACAGGACCATTAGCACAGGTGTATGTACTGCGAATAGAAGAACTTGCAAGTTTCTGGTTAATCGTGTCATCAGAGTAGTGTGTTTTTGGATTGGTTGCAGGGTCTAAACTGCAGTGTAGTTTTCGAGATGGTGAACAATGTGAAAGCACTTCACAACGAGACTGAACTGCTGCTGGCAGGCAAGATGT
The DNA here is from genome assembly GCF_017654505.1 of Polyodon spathula. Taxonomy (NCBI): domain Eukaryota; kingdom Metazoa; phylum Chordata; class Actinopteri; order Acipenseriformes; family Polyodontidae; genus Polyodon; species Polyodon spathula. The sequence goes on from NC_054544.1 coordinate 43,197,638, forward strand.
GCTTGGTAAGTATGGAGAGCATGTTTGCCGTTCACATCTTCACTGTTTTAGCAGTGGGAAGGGTATGGAGACTGCTCATTGTATTTTCATTCTCTTGATTTTACTAAATATATGAAATGTTAGGTGCTAAAAAGTTATTCCCTCCTCCATCTCTCTCTCCCCCCTTCCTGAAGCAGCTGGACCCTCCTCAAAAGGAGCAGCTCTGCAGCGCTCTGGGGAACGTTGACCTACAGCTCCGCAAGCTGATCGACATATCCTGGCTGTGCCAACTCGTGGAGCCCTCCGATGAGGAGGTACAGTCTCGGGTGTGTGTGTGTGTGCGTGCGTGCGTCTTCCTGGCTTGTGAGTTGCTCTGATGTGTTACACACACACATGCCCTCTGAATCTGCCTGTGTAAGCACACAATATCATTGATAAACCTGGTCATGCATTTATGTTAAATACACACAGAATACTCTGGTTATCACATTGTGCCCTTGGTGTCCAGCAAAGAGCAACCAGACTAGTCCCAAGGCTTAAAGGAATGTGCTATACTTTTTTTTTTTTTTTTCCTAAAACTTCTCCAATGATAGCTTGTGACCATGACATTGACCTCTGGCCTAATCATTTGACTGAAGTGTACAGTTTGAATTATGATTCTCAGTATTACTGTATTCCTGCAAAAATGTTCAAGTTAATATTACCAATTTCAACTGCCACAGGGAATGTGGTGATGAACGACCCACATCCTGAGGTGGGTCGCTTATGACCCAGGTATGTGGTTTTACACTACACGGGATTGTGACCCGGGTAGGATCACCAGTGTCGAAGGGGCTCAGGTTGGTTCTGTGTGTGTCTCCCTTCTCCCTCACCACTGTTCTGTTCTGTAGAATCACATGATGGAGCTCTCCAAGCCCAGCCGCAGTGCTAAATTCCGCCTGGTGCCCAAGTTCAAGAAAGAGAAAAACAACAAGAACAAGGAGGCCAGTGGCAGCCCAGGCCTGCCAGGTATGTATCTGTTCTTGTGAACGTCATTCCCCTGAGGCAGGTTGCAGAGTGTGGCTGTGCTCGGGGAACAGCAGATGTCACTGGAATGTGTTTGTGTTGGCAACTCAGGGGAAATAAAGATGCAGATATACTGTGTACCTTATACACAGCTCTAAAAATCCTATAGTCTAGAACCATTTCATGCAAGGTAATGGGTTTAATTTAAGATTATGTACTTTGTGACATGCATAGAGGTATGTTTGGTTGATTTAGTAAGTTACTGGCTGCTCTGACCCTGAGTAGATGAAGATCAGCTTGTATCTTACACAGAAGCCTATACTATATCTTTTCTAATACATAGTTAAATAGGAATAAACGGTATTGCTAATTTTAATGTGATGTAATTTCTGATCCAAAGATGTATATTATTTATGTATTTCTTAATGTGAAAAAGCATCTGAAAATGGGGAAACTAACTTTTAGCTTGCTCTCCTCTCAATGAGGTTCTACCTATATCCTGTCCCTTACGTATTCAGTACATTGGGACAGAAAATCAATGCAGCATGTCACAAAATGTGAATAAAATAGATTTTAACATTCAGGAGATGACATGAGCTACTTTAAAGCCATAAATATTTGTGAGCCTTTTATTATGCGTTTTTTCGTGTATGAGAAAAAAAAAACTGCAAACATTTTTGGCATGAATATCAAATTCCACTAACAATACACACTTTGTATATTGCAACAGATCGCCAACATTTCCGGAGAAAAATAGGTTTTATGGCAAATATGTATGGATTTACAGTATGTGTAAATGAAAATTAATACTGTCTGGTTTTGTGTAATAAACATATTTGCATACACAGTAATCATAGGGCCTGAGTTTATAAGCTGGCAATAAACTCCTATGGTTCGGTTCAAATAGGACCCAAACTGTGTAGATGTTTTGTGGGCAATATACTTAACTCTTTCCCTTTCAAGTGCTTGTCCAGCATCCTGGCTGCAGATGAAGCGAATCAGGAATTGGAAATTGGCTTGTTTTAATTGTGCTTGTGGTTTGATCTTGCACTTCTTTGCCATCTCTGTGTGAAAGAAGCCTTCAACAGTGAAAGTGATCCTGGCTTTATGCAACAGTGGCTGGGGAGTAATCGCCTTTCAGTCAGCAGTTTCTAAAGCCCCATTTCAAGACGTACCATTTAGACAGTTGAGAGGCTGTGTTTAGCTGGAACAGGAGCTTCAGGTCCATGAGATTTGACTGTGTTATTCCAATGGGATCCTTGGAGTTGAATCCAAGGTAAAGCTATAAGAAAGTCCAGCAGACAATTGCTTCAGCTTCGGTGCCTTCAGTGCACCGAAGAGGCACTAGCCAAAACATTTGTCTACTTTAAATTCTTATAGTTTCTTATAATTCTGATTGAGTGATTTGAAGTTATGGATGATATAGTACAAATCTTTTTTTTTTTTTTTAATTGCTTTTGGCAATTTAGACAGCATAAATGTCATTTAGACAGCATCAAAAGCTGAAAATGTCCTGGGGCTAAATCAGCTTAATCAAGCCTCCTGTCTCCATTCAGTTTACTGTAATGGAGTCCTCACACTGAGGGATGTTGCAAAAACACACACACACACTTTCTAGATAATATGAACTTGATTAGTTGATAATTTCACATTACCCCTGGCTGTCACTAATGTATCTTTCCACATTCAGCGGGGCCAGGAGAAGCAGCTGAAATGCAGTTACACTGTACAGAAATTGGATCTCTCTCCTGACTGCCTACCAAAATATTTGTACTTTGTACCCATTTTACAAATCCAGTAGCCACTTTTTCTTAATTTTTTACAACCCTAAATTCAATCGGCTACAAAACCCTTTCATGAATATGTGGTGTTGATATATAATTCATAAGATTAAAAACATATCATTCCCTTCCGAGTCCTCCTTGTCTTGCCTGTAGTCCCAGGTGGTCTGTGGGTGTCTGTCTCTTTCTCTCTGCTGTGGGTGTGTGGGTACTGAAGGGCTCCCTTTCTGACAGTTCATCTCTGGGGCACGGAGGAGGTGGCGATCTGGCTGGAGCTGCTCAGCCTGTGCGAGTACAAGGACATCTTCATCAGGCACGACATCCGTGGAGCCGAGCTCCTGCACCTGGAGAGACGAGACCTCAAGGTATCTCCTCTTCCTTCCTCACTCGTACTCCTCTGCTTCGCCTGCACTTGCACTGTTAACAAAGGTTTGTCAGATCAGGCTGTAGTCTGCCAGAGGGGTTGACAGGGGTTAGAGTCTGAGGATTGATGAATGCTGATAGAAGGGATGTCAAGCTCACTTCCTGATGGACCACGGTTTCTTCTGGCTTTCATTCTACCTGAGCTCTCAGTTACTTAGTCGGTCTAATTATTTGATTCATTGTACACCTCTCCAGGCCTCGGGATGTTTTATAGGTAGTGTACCTTGAATCGAGTGCATTTTTTAAATCAACTGTAAAAGACGTTGAAAAAATATTAAATATGTTGAATTGAACAAATAATTAGATCATTTAAGTTAATTGAGAGCTTAAGTTGGAATGAAAACCAGAAGACCTTGCGGTCCTTGAGGACTGGCGTTTGACACCCCTTGTCTATAGGTTAGAACTCTGAGGGCAGCAGTGTAGTCTAGTGGTTAAAACTGAGGGACTGGGTGGCAGTGTGTACATGTGGTTAATGGGGTCTTGGGTAATATGACCTTGTGGATAGAGCTGAGGGACTGAGAGACAGTAAATAACTCTGGGGTAGTGAGGTCAGCAGCTAACATTTTGAGGGAATATATGGTATATATTTGAGGATTAGAAGGCTGTATACTTTAGGATTTCTGACCTTGTGCTTGGTGTAGAAACTGATCTTGACAAACCACCTGCTTCTGCATTCTTTTCCTTGTGATTTTATCCCTCCTTTTCTCCTTCTGCTCACATCCAAAGCAAATGCCCTCATTGTCCTTGTGTCGTGTTAACCTTTGCGCTGTTAATAGCAGCCCAGCACACTGGGTGGAACATCATTCTATTAAACACTGCGGAGACTGCTGCTGAGCATTGATTCATCTAAAAAATATAACTGAAGACACATTTCTCCATGAATACTGTGTTGTGAATTTGTATTTGTGTGCCATCCTCCTTTACCTCTGTAGGCTGATATATTCAGCTCTGGGATTAGTTAATAAAGCATTCTGTGCACAGCACACAAGGATCGATAGAAGAAGAGATTGCAGGTTCAGTAGCACACTGTCTTTACAGTTCCAAAGATTGAGTTGTATGGAGATGAACACAATTGATTTCAATTGAGGTCAACAGAAATGAATTTTATCATGGCTTCCCTCTGTTGGTGTTTTGAACACGCTACAGCCAGGGCCCACTATGAATTAGCAGTAACCCAGCTTGGCACAAGTATTTTGCCAAGCCAGTCTGATGTTTTGAGTTCTGTAGGATGTCTATGCAGTTAAATTCATGGACTCTTCAAAAGCTGTGTTGTAAGTTCAGCTAAAGTGTGTTAGGAAGAAACTCTCTTTAGAAAAGTGGTGTTGCTGATGGAAGGATGCAAGTCCTGCATACATGTATTGGGATCCCAAGCTGGACTACAACCGCATTGCCATCAGAAAGGCCTGTTGGCTTGGGGTCCTCTGCCAAACTCAGAAAGATGGTAGCTGGATGTCTTCGGACTGGGTTTGTCCTCTCAATTCTGCCACTTCGAAGCAGAAAGGTTACTTTTCAGAAACTCATCAACCCCAGGTTGAAGGTATGGAATGAGTTATGGAATTGAATGTTGTTGAAACACTTGCATCCTTTAAGACCCAACATGACAGTGCTTTGAACTCAATCATCTACTAGGAAACAGGAACTCTTAGGGGATGAATGACCTCCTCTTGTTTGTTGCTTTTCTTAAGTGCAGTGACTGACCCAGGTCTAAAGTTTGTAGTGTAGGATAATCCATATTCGGGGTATAACACCATTTTTTTTTGTTAAATTGTGAACTTATCAATAGGAGATCATTTTTCGTTATCCCTGGGTTATATAAATGAGAACCTTAGTTCTGTTATGAGAACCACTGGAATCTGCAAGCGTTTTGACTGTTTCATTACCATCAGCTTGATCTCTCCAGCTCGCGTTGATAGTAGAAGTTACTTAATGTCCAATGTGAAAGATGCAATCAAATCTCCGATTGCAGAAACAATATAGGCTGGACAGCAACGTTGTGACATATATTATACTATTAGGGATATATTGGACTTCAACTTGTGCTAATGGTATATATGTTACATTTAAATGTACATGCTTTGAAATGCACTACCCAGCAGAGGGAACCTACAGGAACTGCTGAATTTATCCTGAAATCATGCGAATCACTACAGTTTAAAACAGTTGGAGGCCACTTAATTTGATGTGTGATTTTGAAGGCGATTGGTTACACCTGAGCTAATTTAGGATTGCTATTACAAGTGGGTGGACACTTATCCAACCAAGTTATTTCAGTTTTTATTTTTAACTCATTTTCTACAAATTTCTAGATTATTCTTTTTCACTTGGAAGTTGTGGGCTAGGATGTGTAGATAAATGGGAAAAAATAAACAAAACAAAAAAAATTAATGCATTTTAATTCCAGGCTATAAGGCAAGAAAAGGTGAACATTTTGAAAGGGATGTGTATGTGTATATATGTATGTATATGTATATATATATATATATATATATATATATATATATATATATATATATAATATATATATATATATATATATATATATATATATGTATATATATATATATATATATATATATATAATATATATTTAAACTAGTAAACTTCCCTAGTAAACACTTTAAAATAAGCAACATCATACAATGACAATCTTTTAGCTTTATTATGTTAGCCTACAGACTGCAGGGTTGCCAGAAATTGATACATTTGTAGCCCAATGTCAACCAAATACTAGCCCAAAAGTAGCCTGATATTATGTTGCCTTAACTAGCTCAAAAGTAACCCAGTAAACCTGGTAGTTAAGCATTTGGACCTAGTAAAGCGTCAGGTTTATTTTTTATTAAAAAATACAATTGCTTTCCCTATTAGAATTCATATTGTATATCAATAAACCTTTGCATTTAAAGCATAGTCTAACCTACCTGAATTCTGATCTGTGTGAGGAGGATATATATCCAAGAATGTATGTACAAAAAATGTTGATGTCCTTTTATGTATGATCTGAAATGTATGTCTTTAAACCTCAATTAAACTATGTACACGTGCAGTCAGCTTGTTGAAATGGTTTGCCTAGCCGTTGCACATGCTGCTGTTCAACTTTGCCAGCAGCTCCCAAGGAAGCCTGCTGTAAATGAGGCTGAAGTTTGGTTGTTTCTTTGCAGCCCAAATAAAATGTGGAGTATGTGTTTGACAGCAGTGTTAGTCCCATTCTATTTGAACTGTCATCTTTAAGAAATGACATTTGAGAACATTATCTACGTTTAATTCATGACCAGACTCCCACTCCTTCCTATATATTTATCAGTATATATCTTCTAACAGATGCGCGCGCGCACAAAACATACGCTACCCATAATGCAATGTACGTCATCCACAGATATTGGTGCGTGTTAGTTACAATGTTTAGCAACAGTGATGTACAACAAGGGTTGCATATCATATAGCATAGTATTTTGCTTAAATAGTTAACTTTAAAACTTAAAAATATATCCAAATGTAATATGTACAAATGCGCAAAACTAGCCCAAAAATTAGGCACCCGCCCAAAGCCATTTTTTCACGCACAATAAAAAAAAAAAAAAAAAAAAAAAAAAAATACTAACCCAGTCTGGCAACACTAGCAGTAACTAACACCCTGCTATTTGTCCACCATTTCAGGATTTGTCACGTACCCCCATGTTGATATTACACCTTATTAAGTGTAACAGCGTCCACATGAACTGGAGCTATTTATTTATTTTTCAAACCGAGGGTGTCAGACCACCTTTATATACCCTAAAACCTGTATTTAAGATAACCACCGGTTGGATAGTAAAGTCATGAACACATTTTCCAGTACAAGTAAATTTGCTGCCACTGGGTACTGAAACCAGGACTGAAACACTTAGATGGCACAGTAACTATTTGATTTATCTCTAGACTTGTGTGTTTCTGCACATGTGTTTTGTTTTGTTTTTACTAGGACCTAGAATGTATTTTTAAATTAGATTTATGGCTCCAAAAAACCTATTGATGAAAATTGCCTCTATATATTGGCTACAGGGACATCTTGGATTAATAAGCCGGACTTTGCAAACATCTGAATTTATCATATATCCATGTGTCGACAGTAAAACCTGAATTAACCAGTCACCGGAGGGAATGAACTCTGGTTTCTTAGTGATTGTAGATAACAAAATGATTCCACAAATCGTACCAGTTCTGTACTTCTATTCGCTGCACAGGTCTCAAATTTTAAACACACATGTCGTTTAAGAAAATGCCCACTTTTCTTGCCTGTCCTTCCAGGAAGTTCTTTACTTCCTTGTTCATTTCACCTCAGCAGTGTCTTCTGGGTCAAAGCATGTCAGTGACAGAAAGTACAGTAAAACTTCAATTAAACGCCTCTGCCGTTTATTTACAATAGTTGCCGGCAGACCTGACTCGATGTTGGAGAACAGCGATTTATTTGAGACCGGTGTTTTATATTAGATCTGTAGCTTCACTTGCTTCATAGGGTCATTGAAAAGCTGCTAACACACAACCTTGTAGCAACATCGTAAACATTCCAGCAACTTTGTTAAAAGGTTGTGTGTCAGTGGGAACTAAGTAACAATTATATTTTATAACAAAATTGCATTGTCTTGTACACCCTCAAGTTTAAAGCCAAAGTATTATTACTGTCTTTTTGTATGCACTGGTTAACAAGGATACGGTATGCAAAATGTTGTAAAATGAACAAGCAGAAGTATGCGTATTTGTATTTAAAAACAGAATTAGAGCTACCATTGTTAATAATAATAACAACTTGTAAAATGTTTTTTCAAAATAGAAGTGTCATTATCAAATGTATTGTTTAATCTCAAACTTGTACATTGTGAATACAACAAAACACATTAAAGTACATCAAGAGGTTTGTATCTGGCCTACTTTGCTTGCTTAAAGTTGTCAAAACTTTTAATAATGTAATAACCGCATTAGACAAATATGTATTACTTGTAACCCTACCTTAAATTACGTTTTCTGTTAGTATTATGTATTAATCCTGAGAGTCACTTTGATTGCTGTCACTTACTAGCAGTTAATTAACTCAAGGTCCTCCTAATCTTCATCTGTATGCTAATTCGTAGGAGAAGCATCTGATTTGATAATTGACAGGAAGGGGATTGACAGTTCTGTAATCAAACCTTGCATGTCAATTTTATGTACATTTGAGTTTCTTAGATTTATTATATTGCTCTCGTCTCATACCATGTCCTGAAATTTCTTAAGTAATAAAATACATGTAAAAAAATAATTGTGTATATAAAGACCATGTGACTTATGTCAATTGGTGTTTTAATTAGCCGTTTATTTGGCTCCCTGAATAATTAATAAATGTGACACAAGGTTTTGTAATGACACAGACGATAATACTTGGATGCTCATCACGGAGAACATGTATGAAGCTATGTTAGCTACAGTTACTTTAAGGGAGTTACTTTTCAGGTTCCCCTTGTTCAAGCAGAGGCAGTGTGGTGATATCTCTTCCTGTTCTTGCAGGATTTGGGTGTGACGAAGGTGGGTCATGTGAAGAGGATTTTACACGGGATCAAGGAGCTGAGTCGGAGCGCACCTGTCGTGGAGGGGTAGCCTCAATTCTCACTGCCTGCATCTACAAGGGGCCATGAGATCAGGCAAGATGCAGGGAAGCGAGTCTGTCTGGATGGCAACTACCCTGCCCAACGACCACGTGCTGCCCAGAAACCTGGAGTCATACACACAGTACCTGGACAAACCTCTAGAAAACGGCTGCTAAACAGAAAAACTCAATCGGCTGTGTGGCACTGTCCTCCCTAGCCAATTATCCAGAACTGTATCTGGAAATTGACCAATCACAGTTTGTATTCACCCTGACAATCAAGTCTGAGAGACGACCACTGTCCGATCAATGGTCCCATCCCTTAAAGCCCGAGATGCGGACCATAGTGCCTTAACTGATCTACATAGTACCTCATCAGCCTAGCTAAAAGCAGTCTCAGATTCACAGAACCAATCGCATTGTAGTACAGGGTGTCTGTGTAGATCTGGGAAGAACTAAAGAAGGATGTAATCACAATGTACAGTAGAATAATTTTAGTAACATCACTGCCACATATCCCTGTCCAGTCAGCATTGTTAATATATCGTCTTACACACACATACCACCATTGGAATCATTGGATCGCTACCTGAAGCCAAAGGTAGACCTATAGTAAGAGCTGTCTTCTAGTATGTGAAATCATTGGATGGAAACACTCAAGGAACTGCAGTAAGTGTCTTGTCACAGAATGGAGGATCTGTGATTTAATGAGGCAAATACACTGTAGAAGAAAGTAAACTGTCCATGACGGTTGCTTCTTTTTTTTTTTCTTTGTGGTTGTGTTGCTTGTTTTGTCATGGAAAGTCCCATGATAACAATTCTCTGTCCAGATCATAAAGGGTTAAAGGTTAGTCCATGTCATTAGAAAGGGACCACAAACAGGAATTTGTCCGTGTTTGTTTACTTTATGGCTGTTGCCATAGGGACCAAATGACTTGGAGACCCTCATTAGGGGCGCCACTACTTTCAAACAGCCAATCAAAATATTTGAATAGAGCTTATGAAACTACATTTAGACGATTGTTTCATAAAGGAAGGAAAATGTTAATATGTTGTCAAATTATTTATTATAAAATGGCATAGACAAAGCAATTCATAGACTCGTAGACACATTGCCTGAAAAGCAATTCAACCCAATGCAATTGTCTAAACTGCATAGGTGTAGTTCTTCTTGATGTATTATTGTTAGCATGTATTATAATATTATTGGCACAGTAACACACTTTGAAGATGTTCTGTTATACTAAGAATCCACTTCACAGGAGGTAAAAGGTAGTCTCGCAGTGTACTTGAGATGTGGCTTGTCTTACTACAAATCTTACTACATCTTCTAGTGTGGTGATGCATACCAGCCCATTCACCAGTGGTGCCTTGGCTATATTCCTAAATATAATGGCCACATTTACTACCCCATCCTTGAGTTACTAGACAGTCATTAACAGGAGTTAGCATTGAAAGACATTCAAACAAGTCTGACATTAATCTGGATCATTTCAAGTCCTTGTTACAAATGCACTGCATTTCCACCACCAGTCCTGCCATACTGTCTCAACCAATCTGAATTTAACATTCCTTTTTACTAGAGATACTTCCTATGACTACTTACAAACCAGGAAACCAATACTGTATTCTAAGCCAATCAAAATGAGTCTGTCATTGTATGGAATCTCACAACATCATACACCGACTTTATGGAAGTGTCATATATCTATCTATCTGTCTAGCTGTTTGATTCAACTCCCTTTTTTAAGAACTGGGAGAAATCACTGCACTGCAGAACAATTCTGTGAATTGCACTCTCCTTGTATAAATGTGTTGAACAAATCATTTATATTTCAGGTTTATGCAGAAAGCAAGCTGATTGAAAGCTTTTTAATTGTGCCAAAGGCTGTAAGCAAACCCAGGTTTAACTCCCAGAAAGTCTTAACAATAGCAGATCTTTACTGTCCGAAGAAGAAAAGGTGGCTGCTACAAACAAGTTCAATCTCAATATGGAAAGCACTATGGACAACTAGCACATCAAGCCTTGGCGGTAAAAAGCAAACCGCTTGTGACTTTTTTGTTGGTGAAATTCTTCATAGCTGGACTGTTATCAAGTGCAAAAAAATAAAAACATACTGTACATGAAGGAAAGTTTGGGAACTTTCCCAAAATACACCTTGTATAGGTGAATGTAAAAGCCTCTCGTCAATTTGAGCCAACACGTTTCAGTACTGCGTTTCAATATCTTGCAGAGGGGCACAATTAAGTGTTAAACTATATATGTATGTATGTAAGTGTATTAATGTTGTTTTTAAATTAAGAGTTCCGCAAGTCTTTATGGAATTGTATGAAGCAGGTTCCTTGACACCTTGTGTAGGTGTCCTGAGTAAATCATCAATCATTTTAAACAGTCATAAAATCTGCTTGAGACCTGCACAAGTCCTCAGTGTATGCCTAATAGCTAGGTGTTCACTGCTTTAAGGCATAACAAGAGATGTGGTTCATTTCAGAGATGCAAATAATTAACATTTGCTTTGCAAACCATTTTTCTATTGCAATGATCATTTCAGTAATTTATGAAATTTTTGAAAACCTCACTTCTCCCAGACCACATATCCCCAAACTCAATTGATGCAGTAGAGCTCACTGTACCAGTACACACACCAGGTTAATATGTGACTGGCAGTTCACCCTTGGCTTTAGAATTGGGGACCATCTATTTTATCTAGAGCCATATACTGTTAGATCAGGGTTTTGGGCTAGGTTAATAGCAGATGTGTACAGTACAACAGCTAACAGCAATGTTTGGTATTACAGGAATAAGTACAATATAACTTCTGATTAAGGTATTTCATTTGAGTTACCTTTAGGTTGCATTTGATGGTACAAGTCAGTTGTCAAGTATTGTACTGTAGTTTCACTGAGTTTGAGGCCGTGGTAGGTGCTATAGTCCAGAAATTGTATCCCTGTTTTAACCAGTTCCCCTTTTTAATTGTACTAAGTAGTTGGATGTACTCAGCCTGTTTGTGTACTAGAAAATCAATAGACATGTTGATGCGTTTTTGTCCTGGGGAGAAGCAGCACAGCTTCAGGGCCCAGTGCTGAGTTTTGGTCCCAGTGTCGTCTTCTGATACTTATTTTTCTGTATGCACTGTTGTATACAACGTGAAGCATTTAGCTGAACACAACCTGTTGCCTTTCACAGTGGCAACATATCCCTCATTTGAGTAACTCCACAAAATAGATAAGATACAGGTGGAGCCTGTCACATGCTGAAGCATTCCAGTTACTGCTGATAGTCTGGGTGAAATTTGGTGCAGGATTAGAAAGGACAAATGTGCTTGGATATTACTGCATGAGGGCAGGACATGCATATTATTGAACCTGCCATTGAAACACAGTACAGTGGTGGGCTGCTACCATGCAACCTTTAAGAACAACTTGGTCTGAAATATCACAGTTATCTTAATATAATTGCCTTAAAATAGCTCTGAAATGTGTTCTCTCCAAGCTCACCTGAACACCAAAGTGTATTAAACTGCCCCCTCCAATACTCAGTAAGAAATTCCACGTGGAATATAAGTACTGTTTCTTACCTCCACTGTGTTGCAATGGGGCAGGTTAATGGTCACTCTTGGGTACCAGTTGAACTTGGATAGAAGTTATGTTTGACAGCCCTTCTGAGGCCACAGGGGTGCTTTCTATACAGGATGTGGCAATGTGAAACAGGAAATGATATACAAAGTAATTATGAACAAGAAGAATGCATTAGTTAAAATATCCCTACTCTGAAACGCAACATTATTGTAACCTGTTATAGAGAAAGTAGCACTAAACTGTCCTTTTGATAGTCCCAAACTTTACCATTTTTAGGGTTGTTCTGAATGGCTTTGAGTCCCTTTCTCCAGCATTAGCAGCGAAACAGGCAGACATTGCTGAGTGCTGTGTTTCCATGTCAGCTGGGTGACACATCCTGGCCTGTTTGTGGTAGCGCTGAATTATCTAATAGTTACAGGATGCACCATGTTAATCAGATCAACACTCAGGTTGCGGGCAAGACCAGAAAAAATAAGGGCATGCGTACTAAACTGTTTGGGGGAAGAGGTAACTATGATGACAAACTTATATTAAAATGAATACATAAAGCTTACAGGTACATAACAAATAGAAGATACATTTCTGATAGATTGGCTGGATACCCTTTGTAATTTTAATTATTATTATTTTTTTTTTTTATTAATAGTTACATCCTCAGGAAATAAGTTGTGTATGTAAAGACTGCATATCTGGCTATTTTTTCCTTCAGTGTAATGATTTGCTTTTCTCTATACAGTGCAGGCTGCAGTCTGCACTTTAAGGACCAGCTGCTTACCAGGGGGATTCCACACGTCACGAAAGAGTTAATGGGAGCAGTTCATTTTACATATCGTATTGGGAAGCTTGCACAAGACTGTGGCCCCCGGCCCAGAGTGTCTGGGCCCCTGTTCACACAATTTCCGTTGTGTATTTATTGTTTAATTTATAGTAATGTTGTCTGCTATTCAGTTCATATGCTCCTTTCTTTCTCCCATCTGGGGTGTGTAAATACATTGTTCTTGTACAGAAAGGACCAATCTTCCAGTAAACATGTTTGTTTTCAGTTACACCACCTTGTGTCTTTCATTCTTTAATGTGTTGAACTGTTTTAAGTATTTGTTTGATGTGCTATTTAATGTGCTTAGATAATTACTGTGCTTACCACTACAGTATAATACCTCTGGAGTGAAATAAATACTTTTGTAAACCAGCAGTTTGCGCCTCTCATAGTGGAGCACCATCACAAAGCACTTTACAGGATACAAGACTACAATGTGTGAACTATGCATCAGCTGCAGAGTCACTTACAACAACATCTCGCCCGAAAGACAGAGCACAAGGAGGTTATGTGACTTGCTCACAGTCGCACAGTGAGTCAGTGGCTGAGTTGGGATTTGAACTGGGGACCTCCTGGTTACAATTATCTTTAACTACTGGGCCACACAGCCTCCTATGTTGTACCACGACATTGTTTTGCTTGAAGCAAGGTTTCTTGTGCAGATAGGCGGTTTGATATAGCGCTCCCTATTGGTCAGGAGGCGTGAGTGCTATGTCAAAAGTACTACTCTTGTTAAAATGAGCACAGCTGGAGTCGAGAATGCCTTCAATCTTCTTTGCACCCTTTTATATTCAATATTTTCCAATGGTGTACTGTCCCTTTTAAGGTTGGAAAACAAACAAACACAAAAGACTAGCATATTCAGATCCCGGAAGTAAAACACTAAAGGTGGGTTCGCGTGGGTGCGTTCAAACCCTGCCCTTAGATACCAGAGACCTAGTCCCAACTGCACTGGGCTCTCCACTCAATCATTAATCACCTGAGTGATTGCCCTTCCCAAAGATTGAGGCTTTTTGGCTTCTGTTCCCTCAGGATGTCCAAATGCCCTCCAGATCCTGTGTAGGACATTCACTCCATCACAGCAGTTAAGAGTTTGGAAACTTGCAAGTTATTTATTATCTTATATAATAATAAATTTAAGTTCTTATAAACCAGAAGGTAAAGGCCCGGAACACAGCGACTCACGCTTAACCCTTTATGTACCTATCAGTTCTCTTAGTTTATTATATTCTTTCCTGACAACGCATGCTTTTTATTGCTCTTGAAATTGTGTGTAGTTATTCATTTTAAATATGCACTGTCATGAACAGAAATGGGGCATAGCAGTTAAAGGATTGAATTTCAGGGTTAAACACCCGTTAAAACGTGCATGAGTAATGGGGAATATTGAATTAGTATTAAGGTCAATTGAGAAATGAAGGGATTTGGTTTCATAGTGTCAGTAATTAAATAGAAATGTAAATAATACTTTTTTGTGAAAGACACATGAGTATATTGGCCTTCTGCCAGGCAAAATTGATTTCAGATTATTCTCAACAGGCTGGTTACTTTTCACAGCCCTCATGAACTCGATCCAATCCTACCGGATTGGATTCAGAACTGAGCTATAGAATCAGAACCCTGATCTTTCGATCACTGCGTCATCAAAAACTCTCCATTATAGAATGAAGATGGGATTTGATCATCTCTCTCATGTTTTAAATATCATATTTGGGGATTGCTTAGAACCTCCTGCCAATGCTTCTCCTGAACATTAACAAATAGATGTGTTATGTATTCTGTTCTTTGATCTCTGTGTGCTGCTGATTCAGTTTGAACCGCACAAACCCATGAAATCAAAGGCCTCCAGAGCAGTGGCTCTGAGTAAATATTTAAAGTTAGTTATTAACAAAAGTTTGAATACCCTTGTCCTCATATCAAGCCTGCTAATATCAGAGACTGTGAGTAACTTATTTTATTGCAATTTGTCTTGTGATTTAAAAAAAAAAAAAAAGTTTATAATTTATTAGGATTGAGTAGCTATTTTGTTTCACAAAGTTTGGGAATATAATTACATTTTAAATATGATTAAAATGCTCTGCTAAAACTAAAGGAATAATTTAAGTGTCACAGAGGAAAATTGTATAATACTCTGTTTATGAAAAACCAAGCCAAGTATATCTACCAGGGGACATATTTTCAAATAATTTACTAGAAAGAAATACACCGTGAAACAAGAGAATTCATTGTTAATGTTACAAAATGTTTTGCGTAAGATCTGTTATCTATTAGTCTGTTGGTTCTAGTTATGTAAAATGGACAGGTATTTATCTCCTTTCAGTTATTTAAAGTCTAGAGTGAAGGCTTTGATAATATGATGCCTGCTTTCTTATCACCTCCTCTGAAATGCACCACAATAGTTAAACACGCATTTAAAATTTACACGGATAATTATACCTTTACCTGGCTTTCAGCTTGTCTTGCAAACCCTAATTTGGACAGAGTTCCTGTATGTGACAATGCACTTGATAGATCTAGCATTGGATAACTTTTTTCATGGTTGGTCGTCCTGAATTCATTTATGTTGGAATTTATCTTGCATTCATTTAAATCCAACAACCGCACTGTTCCAAATTACATTGCTAAGCAGATGCATAATTAGGTTTAATTGTCCTTGTTATATAAACATATCTGGTCACGTGAACACAATCTCTGCCAGGTAGTGCAGTGCACAAGGGTCAGCAGCCAAGAAAGAAAGAAAGAAAACCAGTACAGACACGACAGCGAATGACCTAGGATACATATTGTGATTTTTCTTCCTATGCTTCGGGACGCGGGGCATTTGCTAGGAAACCAGGATTGTCACAGCCGTACAGGGACTGTTGGCATGTATGGCTTCCAACAAAGTTTTCTTTAACCTAGCGTAGTGCTAGATATCACGTTTTGAAATGAAAATCTGTGTTTACCATATCTTCTGTTTCTGCACAATTGAGACCTATGCATAGCAGAGACATTTCATGGAACTATTTTGTTAACTGCGGTTTCTTTAAGGAATGGAAAAACATTGACAAAAATTGAAATTATTACAGGAAGGAAACAGCAATACAAACACTTGAAGAGACAGTTCCATGTTTCTAAACCTGATCAAGTATGTATAAATGTTGTAATTCTGAAATCAGGTACCATTATCACTGGTCTGTCCTAAGGGTTTTCCTCTGGTTGACCATGTGAGGGAATCTACTAAAATAAGGGACTATACCAGGAGATGCAGTCCAAGTGTTGCACATACATTCCACTACACATTCTCCAGATATGACATACAGTACAGACAAACTGAACCTATGTATCCCATATTCTCAATGAATAAAAAACACAGCTAAAAAATGCTGCCCCAAAGACATAAGGGAATGGTTTCTCAGGAAACAGGCTTTGCAATACAGTATAACTCATCTTTTGATTTCTAAAATGATTTTCATGAACAGAGCACTAAACACAAGTCAAGTAACAATACTGGTATAGTACAGTACAATCAGCAACATCCAAAGTAAAATAAACCTTTACAGCAGCCTTTGTCACTTCAAGGGTTACCTATTGTCATTATTTGCTGGCTGGCCTCCCAGAGGCATCTTTGAATAAGCTGCTGCCTGGCTACTCACATGGCTCTCCAGTTCATGAATCTTTGCATTGGTTGACAGTGAACTCTTCATTGGTTTTAAAATCTTACTCCTCCCCACCTATATATCTTTACACGAACACTCCTATTGCAGTGAGCTTCTTACACGTTATTGTCCAGGCTGTGTTTTGCCTGCTGCTGATGCTGGCTTATTTGTGGAACTGCTTAGCTTTACCTTGTCTTGACAATTTTGCTTCCCTTCACATCCCAGAACTCCAGTTTCAGTGTGGGACCGAACAACCAGTGTCAGAGTCTCTAACTTACTCATCTGAATTTGCAGGTACTTCTTATAAACAACATTTTATTTTAATAGAAATAATAGAATATGGTCTTCTACAAACTGAGGGTGTTAACCATCACATGTAGACTGTGGGCAGCTGTATACTGCACTTTATTCACAATTAGATTTAATTTGATCAGTCATCATGAAGTAGGAATGAACCAGTTGAGTGTTACTTGTGACATTTGCTAGGACCAGCTTTTCCACCTTCAATTTTATGGGGCAATTCAAAAAGTAAGGTTTTATTAAGCTTCATCCTCATGTAGCATAGTAACTGTACTAAGCACAAAGCACTAAGCAACAGGGAAGGAAAATGCTGCCTACTAGGATAGCAGCTCCTAGTGGCTTGAAGTCCACAGAGCAGTTACATAAAAGACCTCAAGTTTAATTTCACCAGCGTTTTCCCCATGTTTCTTGAGTTTGATATCCAAGCTAAAGAAATACATATACATACTCTAAAGGATGTCTTAGCAAACTCTTGTTTTGCAGTGACTGTGGGTGTCATGGGGAAGTCCAGTCCTGTTGTGCCATTGCTGGTGGTTTTGTGGTTCACGAGTGTCATCAGAGCCTCAGGTAGGTCACCCTCTCAGTAAAACAATCAAGTGCAATGAACCTAGCTTGTTAAAGCACACAGCTTACAAAATAATTCCAATAGATCCTGTCTACTATGCATAACCATCACATTTTCCTATAAAAAAAATTATATTAAATGTGTTTTTGATTTTTAATGGTATTTTTTTCATCGCATATGTAAACAATAAAACTGGCAGGAAAAAAAAAAAACCTCTTGCAATCTTTTCCATGCTGCACTTGCCATTGAAGGAACACAGCGGGCACAGGTGAGTTGCTTCTGGGAGTTGAATTACTTGTAGGAAAAACTATTCTGAAAGGTTTTTTTTTTGGTTTTGTTTTGTTTTTTGGACAATGTCTGAGGTTTAAAACATATGAAACCAAAAAAAAAAAAAAACATTTCACAAGTTGTCCATTTATTTTCTTCAAAGAGCTCAAACTCCCAGAATCCAGACCTGTTGGCGTTGACATTTCTCTGCCAATCCATACTTTTCAGTGTCAAAGGAATTCCTTTATAAGCCAGCTCGAAGTTGACCAGAAGTATAGCATTGAAGTATCTGCAAGGTGCATTTGACATTTGTTCTTCATTAACAGCTTCAGATAAGTTACCATCACCTTTACCACAATGTGTGTGTTTTCCATGAAGGAAAATCTAGGACCTGCAAAACAATGGCAATAGGTATCAGATTCACTGGGATTATTTAGTTTGCACCATGTACTTTAAGTTAGTTCTTAATGAATAGGTATTCATTACATGTACACGACCCTCAAATAAATGTCCCAAGAATCTCTGTCTGATAGATTCCTTAGGATTTTGAACACAAGCTTCCTTACATGTAAGACCAGCTTGTGTGATCCAATATGCATGCTTCAGTAAGTAGGTAAAGAAGATTCATTTTTTCTTCAGATGTTACTTTTTTTCACCAGTGTTTTACAGCAGTCGCCGGGCCAACTCTGTCCTGCGCATCCACAAACGAGCTAACAGCTTACTGGAGGAGATAAAGCCTGGGAACTTGGAGCGGGAATGCTATGAGGAGCACTGCAACATGGAGGAGGCTCGCGAGATATTCAAGACCGCTGAGGCCACGGTGAGCTGGCCTGCTCATGCCTGTCCCTCCCTTCATCCCATCAGTAAACCCATTATCATCTCTTGTAAAAGTTTTCGCTAGTAAAAACTTTGCAAATGATAATAATCATTAGAGTTTTACCTAGTACAAACAGTGCACATGGTAATAAAGATTAGTTTTCCCTAGTAATACAGTGCAAATGGTAATACAGATTATAAAAAAAAACACAAGTAAGCATTGTAAAACCATGTTAAACGATGATAATAAACAATATAACCATAAGAAAAGCATTGGAAAAGTGCAAAAATACCATGCTAATGTATCACGGGAATCTTTTATTAGGAGTGTGAACACTTATTGTCCTGTACACCTGTTTCATTCTGAGGGACCTATGATGACCCGCTCAAGTTATCCAGTTTCAGATACTGAAGCTACACATTACAAACACCAATTAATGCCCATTTTGTATCCCCTTACAGATAGATTTCTGGTCTAAATATATTGGTAAGTATTGATTAAGCTGTGCTTGTACCATATTTTCCTGTTTCTGTTAGTTTTAAATGTTCTTTTCCAGACTTTTCTATGCTTTCACTTTGGTCTACCATATTAGAATTTATTGCTCATACAGTTCAAGGGACAGGAGCAAGGGCTGCATGGAGGAACCTTAGGAACTGAGAATAGGAGAGAAGTGCTTTGGAACTTAGGAGTAGAGGTTTCCCCTTGGTCCGTGGTGAGCTGCCCTCGCAGAGGTGAGGTAGAACCGATTAGTCTCCAAGGATGGGAAGCAAGCGCTACTTCCCCAAGGGGAACCTAGAGGGTAGAAAACAGGAAAACAAAAATGAGTTAGGATAGATTTGATTTGGCCGGAGGTCCCCTCTGGCTAGCGCAGGACGAGGCCAGTGCAAAGTGAAGAGGTTAATTTATAATTTCTTTTATCTGACGAGGAATTAAAGATGAATCTCACTACTCAGTGGAGAGGAACTCCACCCCACCCCACCCCACCCCACCTCCATTTAGTATAGATTATAGGTTTTTGCAACAAAGCGAGGAGGTTTCACTACTTCTAGTCCAGTAGAAAATCTATTGGTTCAGCAATGACGTAGGAAATGAAACTGATGGTTTTGTAGGGCCTCAGACAAGACAGGGATGTTGATGGGAGTTGAAGCTACAGGAGTAAGCATCAATGCAGAGGCTGCACATGTGAGAATGTAATGGGGCTTGCGTTACAGAGATCGTGATCGGGTTGGCACCAGTCTATGGTTGTATTATCAAGTGTGAGGCGAGATGCTGCTTTGGCTGAAAACTCTTTATGATAAAAGATGGTACCGCCAAATCTGACAAACAGGTCAACAACATTGAACAAGAGTCCAGTTCCTGTTGGCAGTGGGGATAAACTTCACAAAGAACAACTCGGAGAACAGAAAAAGCAAGGGCTAATTCACCAAGTGTAAGAATTTTAAAGAGCCGAGGATCATGGGATTCAAGGGTGACAGACACACAGTCAACAATCCAATCTAAAAATTCTGAAGTAGAAATGAGAATAGAGACCAGGTTAACATGTTTACCTTCAATAATATTGTGTGTAAGCTGAGGAGAGTAGTGGTGGACCACAGAAGCAGAGGAGGACAGCAGGGATGCATGTTGCAGGAGCAGTGGAATTGACAGGTGCAGCTACAAAGGCTGAAGAGGAAGGGAAGGCTGCTGGTTTTAATAAAGTAATTCTGTTATTAAGTGCATCCAGGGGGTCGGTGACTGAAGAAATGGTGACTGAGACGCTGAATATGTTGCTTGATATATTTGGTGAGCTGGAGACAGAATTAGGAGAAGCTGAAGGGCTGGGTGAAACAGCAGGTGGGAGATGTGAAGTAAAGAGCAGGATCAGGGATGCGCACAGCAAGGGAGGAACGCCCGCTGATAAGCCTGGTTCACTAAACTGATGTGTGTGAAGGAAAGAAAGGTTCTGCTGAGATGCATTGGCGGTATGTAGCAAATAAAGAATTCTGATCGTTGCCTGCTGGAATTGAAATTCCTTTTTAGGGGAGCTTTCAGAAGCTCGTCAGTGGGCCAGTCTGTAAAGAAAAGCAGATCTGGAGGCGCACCCCAGGGGTAAAGCTTTTTAGAGTGATGGGAAGAATTAATAGCATCAGAGACCTGGCCGACCAGAATAGCAGGAGTGGCACAGCGGGATCAGCAGAGGTTGAGATGTTGGGTCCAGCATTGTTGCCTGATGGAGAAGAAGCAGCAAGACAGACTTTCTTCAAAAAAAATATTTGGATAATGAGTTGAGGATGTCCAGAAGGATAAATAAGGGCTTGACTTAGGTGAGCAGCCATTTTATATCTAAATTGATAATCTTAGATTTAAAGGTTTGAGTCAGAGTCTGCAGGGCTGTGTAGCGATACTCAAACACAAAACCAAGACAGAGAATACGGGTGTGACTTGGGGTTTAAATAGGGAGATTGACAGAACAGAGGAGTAGTCCTTGCCTTCTCTCCCTGAACCACACTATAAGGTTACAATAAATTGTCTAAAGCACTGTGAGAGGAATACGCACAAGACAAGTTTTCAGTAGTGAAAGCTTCGGTAATGTCAAATGTAGAAGACAACATGCACTAGTTAAATGGTTCCAAACTTAATCAATGACTACCTCAAGCATACACCCAGTTGATCAAGATCCTCCTATTTCAGATGGAGACCAGTGTTTGTCGAACCCCTGCTATAACGGAACCTGTATAGACCAAACTGGGGATTTCTTTTGCCAGTGTAAGCCTGAATTTGAAGGCAGACTCTGCCAATTCCGTAAGTATCTCATTAATGTCTCTTAGCCACACTTAGCCCTGGCCAAGGTCACTGGTGGATTGTGGGATAGTATTGTGCTGTGTCTTAAAGAACCCCGTAGCAGTACTATGTTCAGAGAAAAAAATACCCAATCAATATAATGATAGCATACAAAATTATATTGCAAAAGTCTACCGGAAAACATAACAGTAGTACAGTACTTCCTGTTAGATTTCAAAATGACACATTTTCCAATTTTTGTCAGTTTTTCAAAAATATGGAAAACTACAACACAGTGTGTAATTCAATATGTTAAGATAACATTATTCATCAGGTTTCATTCGACTTTATGAAGCACAATTAGTTCATTCTATAGCTGGGTGATGCATCACTTCTGGCCATAGCTGTACATATAATTTTAGTTAGCCTTCTCAAGATCCAGTTGTCTGAACCCTCTAAAAGAAGAATCAGCCTAGATTGTTAAAATTGTTTTCATTTCTTCGTTCTCCCACATGGCATTCCTCGACAGCCATTGCAGGAGTTAAAAAAGCTTGAAATGTGTAGCTCTGTTCCACTGTTGACTTCTTATCCAGCACACGCCTCCCTGCTATATGATGATGTAGTTCCTTTGTGGGCAGGTATGGCCACGTCAAACCAGGCCACAAAAGGCGGCCATGGCTGATGTGGCCAGCAGTGGAAACACCAATTTTTAGAGCCGGGGCCAGTCACGGACGACAGTGAAATAGGGTACAAGTTATTTAAATGCAGTAAATTCAAAGCTATTCCATGCTAACAAATATGTTTCAGGTTGCTTTGTTTTACATCCTACTAAATAAAACTAATTGAACAGTATGAAATTAGTAGCACTAGCACATTATTTTGCTAAATGAAGTCTAAGAGCTTAAAAACTGTGCTACAGACTAAGTATGAAATCCACCATTAATTCTACACTTACTGATGAAATGTTAACTAATACTCTGCTCAATTATCCTTCTGTTGGAATCTTGCGCCATGCTATTAGTGATCACTGCTGTATTAAGATCACAAAAATATAAACTATCCATGCGTGTACTTGTACTTGTACCAAGGCCTGTGTTTAAAACCTTCCTACCTCATTTGTTTTGAAGCTGTTTTTGCCAGAAACTGCTCAGATGACAATGGGGGCTGTGATCATATCTGCAAGGAAGACCCAGACAAGACGAGGCGGTCGTGTGGCTGTCTGCCAGGATACAAACTCAAAAATGACCATCGACAATGCCAGGCAACAGGTCACTTTTAATTCTTTATTAGAAGGCTTTTATTGCAAACAGGTTATTCAATGAACTCTTTCACACAAACACAGATGGAGGAAGTGCGATGTTGTCATGCCACACCGGCATGCAGGATTTCATTTTTCAGCAGCAGACAGGAATGCCCCGGCAGGTAGCAGCAATGGTAACAGCCGGTACGATAAAACACACGAGTGTAAAACTCAAAATACAAAGCCAAAAAGAAAACACTGTCAAAACACAGCTAGAAAATGAAAGGTCTTCAGTGAAAATGGCGGTGCATTTCTGCTACTACAAGGAGGTCCCGCTGACACCCCCCAGCTAACTATGCTTTTTAAACAGGATTTAACAAATACCCAAACTAACCCCTGACCCCTTTATAGAATCGGGTATTAAACCACGATCCTGGCTCTCCACTCGGGAGTGTGTCAGGGGCTCCTTTATAAAGCGAGACACTCTGCCAGGACATGCCTACCAGCTGGTTAAGGAACGACAGCTGACCAATCCTTGCCTCCGATTCCCTGTAAACAAAACATAGCTGGTAGTGCATCACAGGCGGAGTGTGTGGCTCTCTCCTGCAGGCACACATATACCGAGATGGTAGTGATGGGATGCGGTCCCTGTTACAGAAACCATAATAGACAGTGGAGTTTTAAATTCACTTTTAAAACGTCAAATCTAAAATGTTTTAAGCTTAGATATAAAAATGCCGATTGACCAAACATTCCAAATAGAACCTGAAAGTGAGTTCCAAATTGAACAGAGCTCAATAATAACTGCCCTTGCACATTAGCTGTTTAATTGAGTTCTTTGAACTGCCAAGAGACCACAGAGTGTTCATTTTAGCAGATCTGAATGAGACACATTAGGATCTCTAGTCTGTGCTTGGTGTCTTTGTGCAGATGCTTTTCCATGTGGTAAGGTTCGAGTGGAGAAAGCTGAGAAACCTGAACTAGATGAACCGAGGATCATGCCCTGGCTGGCCGGAGGACAAAAGGGGAAGAAGGGACAAAGCCCCTGGCAGGTACTTGCTCTCTCACTGAGACTAAAAGAACACAAATTAAAACACAGAAACCAGACCTCTGCTGTACCCTGCACCGCCAATCTCTTAATATTCCAGTACTGGATAAATTAGGTCCTCGTGAATCTGCTTTTTTTTTTCTCCTGTAAAGAAAACTTAATTTTATTTGGCTTAGACAGGAAAATAATGCATATTTAAACTTAATTCAGAGCTTTATTGACTCTGGAGTAACAATACTACCAAGAACACCACAGCATTTCCATTATCACTGTTATACAACAAATGCAGGGCTTGAGCATCTGTGTGTTTCATTTTAGGCACTCATTCTGAATGCGAGTGGGAGGTTCCATTGTGGAGGGGTGCTGATTGACCACTCCTGGGTGCTGACAGCTGCGCACTGTGTCCAGGATGGGACCAAGTTCAGTGTTAGACTGGGTACGTAAATTCTGTCATAGCAGCATTTACTGGGGCAAACACTGGAACTACATTGGGTCTTTTTTTTTAATAGGCATGCAGATATTCAGTTTTTGACTCATTTCCCTCAACATGTTTTAAGTTGTTAGGTATTAATTAAAATAGAAATACACTTGTTAAAATGTGATTATTACACAACACTAAGCAAGCTTTCTCTTGTTTACCCTCATCAGAGCAACTATTGAGTGCTAATCAGTAATACACCTTACTTACTAAATGTCTTGGCATCCTTGAATAAAGAATAACATCCTTGAATAACTCTTCTTTAAGAAAATGTCTTGAGATGGGGAGTTTGTTGCCGGATAACCTCACTCAGGCTACTTGCTCACTATATGTCTTGGTATCCCTGAATAAGTCATTGTCCATCTTTAGCAACATGCTAAGGATTTTAATAAACAATCTGTCTCAATAATTCAGTGGTGCACTGAATATGATTAATTTACTACCAGTGCTGAATGACTTATTTCTCTCACTGAATGCTCATTAAACTCTTTTGCATTTTTTAAATCAGGAACGACTATCTATTCAGAGATACTAAGGCACTAAGTAAGCAAGGGTTCTGAGTGAGGGAAAAATCACCCCCCCCCCCCCCCCCCCCCCCCCCCAGTAAATCATTTGTTTCCATAATTTGTGTCTACTGTAGCTTTCTTTCAAGGAGAGAAATTTTCCTTCAAAATTCAAACGACATCATTAATGTTAAAATATAAGGGTATATTTGTCCGTCAGTGTTGGCCTATCGCAACTATTAATATCGACCAGCTTTCATGAAGTGGTTTTTAGCATATCCAGAATGACATGGTTCTTACTTACCATAGCTCAATGAGAAAAAAAAAATGTTTTCAGATGATGGTTTCAAAGTAGCACTTCCTACAACATGTGGAATGTGTGTTGTACGTGTCATATTTTCATGACAATGGAAAATAATTTCTAAGCATCATGTAAACTGAGCCACTCTGTAAGAGAAGATCAAGTTCGCCTCCTGGCTTTGCAAAGTTGCCGGTCTTCATGGGGGAGTCAATGCAATGCATTGGCCTGGTAAGCTTATGAGGACACCTGTAGGCTCGCCAACATCCACTCGCAAGCTCCTGGGTGAAAAGGGATAATTGGCTTGGTGGTGGGATCAGAGGATGCCCACTGACGTTAAGTTCTCCTGAGCTGTTGTGGGAATTGCTGTGGAAAGAGATGGTAATTTGTAAATTGGGGAGAAACAGCAAAGTTAAATTGGGTAGAAAAAAAAGTCAAGTTTCCTTTTGTTGCCCCCCAGGGGATTATGAGCGGAAAATCTTTGAGGATACAGAGATCACCATTTCTGTCGCTGAGGTTGTGCGTCATGCCAAGTACGACAGAGATACAGCAGACAATGACATCGCCCTGCTGCGTCTGCAAACACCAGTCACCTACACCAAGTTTATTGTGCCTGTGTGCCTGCCTCAGCGTAACCTCGCCGAACAGATGCTGATGCGAAATGGCACCAACGTTACTGTGACAGGGTGGGGGCGGGAAAAGGAGAATTCCTCCAACTACAGCTCCGCCCTCAACTTCATTGAGATCCCGTTGGCCCTTCGGGAACAGTGCGCTGAGCTAATGCTGAACCCGCTGACAGATAACATGCTGTGTGCCGGTGTGTTGGGAGGGAGCAAGGATGCCTGCAGTGGGGACAGTGGGGGTCCAATGGTCACAAAATTCAAGAGATACTGGTTCCTGGTGGGGCTGGTCTCCTGGGGGGAAGGCTGTGGACGGATGGACAAGCTGGGGGTCTACACTAAAGTCAGCAACTACCTGGAGTGGATCAAAAATGTCAGAAAGGAGAAGAACAGTAGAGTTTGAACCATTCCCCTCCTCTCCCCTACATCACTTCATAATCCAATAATCAAGAAATCCTTTCACACATTGCATGTTTGCAGAGAAAAGTGCTCATTATAGAACGTTGAATTGCCTTTAACTGAATATTGTCTTTATTATAATAAAGTTGATGTTACTGCTTTCCCCAGTCTGTTTTCTTATTGTGGCTTCATTTTAAAATAAAACTGTGTGGAAATGTATGCGTGTTACTGTTCCATAGACTGACTTGAGTTGTGCTTACATGCTGCTGTGCCTGGCAGTAGTCAGTGCCAATGTGCCTCTCACCTTATTGACACTTAATTCACAATAACTCATAGGTTCAATAAGGTATTTTATTAAACTAAAAACAATGCATTTGCTGTCCAGTCTACAGATAAGTTCTGTACAGTACATTTATCAACCTTTTTGCCTTTTTCAATGAAAATCACATTGGTATACCTAAAGGTTAGTCTTGATTAGAAGACTGAATTTTATATGAACAATAAAGCAGTATATAATACCTGTAGGTCTCAGAGCACCTGCGTGTGGGTTATATTGACACTCAGCTGTCAGCTTTGGTGCATCCACTACTATACAGAAATGTTCACCATCCTATTATAATTTATCAAAGCATGGAAACAAGTTAAATAGTAGGAAAGCAAACAGACTGTGCAGGTCTTTAAGGGCAGTCTAGCTGGAGCAAATTTGAGATATATATTATTAGATATTATATTAGATGATCTTCAAGACATCTGGATGTGCATTCTAAACGTTTCAAATCAAAGTGAGCCTGTGCCGCATCACAAATGCATCTTACTAATTCAAGTAAATACTCTCTTATATCTGCATGTGTCATTTTAGGAGCAATAATCAATGAAAGTATAATTTTAAACAGAGTTTTGGCAGTTGGGGAAAAGTAGACTTAGTTTTATATCGACAATATAAGGACCCTTTTTGAAGTCCATGCAGCGGTTCACAAATAGTGTACACAACACTCCTATTATTCATTACATATTAGGAGGTAAGGTCGAAAGACCCTTAGTACTCCAACGGAAAACCGAATTCTAATACTATACTAGTATATATTAATTATTTATTATTTGTTCATTTAAAAAATATACAATTTTAATAACGTTTTGGTTAAAATGAATGTTAGGCTACATGTATTAAAAAAGTAAGTATCAGGACCCCATACTTCATTACTAATGTGTGCCTGAGGCAATTCAATACATATACACATATAGTCTGTATATATCTGTAGTCTGATTAATGATGTGTGTGTGTGTGTATATATATATATATATATATATATATATATATATATATATATATATATATATATATATATATATATAGACACACACACATGGTGGCTTGCGAAAGTATTGACCACCCTTGGCATTTTTCCTATTTTGTTGCCTTACAACCTGCAATTAAAATTGATTTTTTGGGGGTTTGTCTCATTTGATTTATACAACATGCCTACCACTTTGAAGATGCAAAATATTTTTTATTGTGAAACAAACAAAAAATAAGACAAAAAAACAGAAAACTTGAGCTTGCATAAGTATTCGCCCCCCCAGAGTCAATACTTTGTAGAGCCACCTTTTGCAGCAATTACAGCTGCAAGTCTCTTGGGGTATGTATCTATAAGCTTGGCACATCTAGCCACTGGGATTTTTGCCCATTCTTCAAGGCAAAACTGCTCCAGCTCCTTCAAATTGGATGGGTTCTGCTGGTGTACAGCAATCTTTAAGTCATACCACAGATTCTCAATTGGATTGAGGTCTGGGCTTTGACTAGGCCATTCCAAGACATTTAAATGTTTCCCCTTAAACCACGAGTGTTGCTTTAGCAGTATGCTTAGGCTCATTGTCCTGCTGGAAGGTGAACCTCCATCCCAGTTTCAAATCTCTGGAAGACTGAAACAGGTTTCCCTCAAGAATTTCCCTGTATTTAGCACCAGCCATCATTCCTTCAATTCTGACCAGTTTCCCAGTCCCTGCCGATGAAAAATATCCCCACAGCATGATGCTCTCAATCAAACAATGATGTGTGTATATATATATATCAAACTTGAAAACCCCAAAAATTCCAAAACAAATAATGGGAAGTACTATACAGAGAATTAGAGACGGATTGAACATTTATATTGATGTCTTTTATTTTGGGACGTTCTCTCAGTCTCGATGTTTCCTTCCTCCTTCTCCTCCTTTAAGAACATAAAAACAAATATGAATGAGAGGAGGCCATTCGGCCATCAAAGTTCGCCCGGTTCCTATTAGCTGATTAATCCCAGAACTCAATTTAGGCCATAAAGAATCAAAGTGATTCTGCATGACTAGGTAGCCCATTCTATACCCTCAACACTCTTTGTAGCTGCATCTCCCTGGGTCCCTGGGTCTCATCACAGTTTTCGTTGACCACTGGAGGGTGGCAGAAATTTAAAAAGGCTAACAGGTTCACATAATGCTTTATTATGTAAATGTAGAGTATGAGTCAGGGAGGTTATGATGAGGTTTTATCATGCTCTGGTGAGACCACACCGAGAATATTGTGTTCAGTTCTGGTCTCCATGCTACAAAAAGGGTACTCTTTTTCACACAGAAAGTGTATAGTATGGGATGCTGACTCATTGAGATCCTTTAACTGTGCTTCTGGGATCAAATAGCTATTAGGAACCGAAAGAGCACCAATTGGCTTAATGAACTTGTTTATGTTCTTATGTATTGCTGTGATATTTTCATCAATCAAACCCCACATTAAGGGTGCACACGTACTCTTATTTTCTGAGTAATTTTCTTTAAGAGGTATTAAATTAAATGGAATAAAACATCTTATTTTATCTGTAATTGTTTGTCTTACCTTTTATTGTTTTGATATGAAATCATTTTGATTTCACTTTAATTGTTTCCTTAGAAATGCCTTTCACTGCGGTGAATTGTGGGATTGTAGTCCAGGGCACAGTGTAATCTCTGTTTATAGAAATGCATATGCCAATTTGTATAGCTGTTAGGAAATGTTAAGCAGGATCGTTCATTCTGACCTCCCCCTCAGATATGAAGCTTATTCGTGCCTCAGTGTAGTGTATTTACTCAACCTCTAGGCTTACTCTCTCGCTCTCTGTGTAAATATTTAAAAGACAGTTATTCATCAGCTCAGGAACAAAGAGCACGCTCTTGGATTTGAGTTATAAAAACAGGCTTTATGGTAAGTTAGATTTATTTCTCCATGGTTTATTAAAATGTATTTTTACATGAACTGAACAGGTGAAATAAGAATAAGAAATGGAAGGCACTGTGTAGATTTCCAATGCCATTAACCAGGTATCGAAATATTCATTTATTAAATGGTAAGTCTTTGATGGTGTCATTAGGTTGATGGCGGTACAAATAAAAAATCTTCAAGTATTGAGCAAGTGAAACTGAATGAGAAGAGATACCCCTACGACTAAAAAAGTGTTTACATACTATGACAAGACGGCAGGAAACTATGAAATATAAGGACATACCAAATTACCATAAGTAAAGTCAAACCTCTATTATCTGAGCTAACTGGGACTGGGGCCATGTTTGAATTATTGTATTACAACTGTGAAATTTATTTGAATAAACCTCCTAAAATATATAATTCAACCCCTTTACCTGTAGATGTATTGAAGTACTGAAGTGTAGTGTAAATAGCAGAGATTGAGGGCTGGTTAGTGCATTCTCTATGACAGCAGGGCTGAAGAGCACTGCACACAGCACCTTACCAAGGGCTGCTCAGAAAATACAACGTTCACTGTAATCTCTTCATTACAATAACTAGACATTAGAGTTCCAACAAACGTACATGAGCGTAACTAGTATCAGTGCATTTAAAGAGCTAATTGATTGATTATTTGAAGCCACTTGTTGTCCAAGGCACTGCACAGAAGTCATTTGGAAACACATGTATAACATTATCCACTGCATGCAAACTTCTGTTATAATATGGCATGGTGGCAGAATCCATTGGGGCACCAAGTATAGAAATACCTCTCTTAAAAACACATTTACTCATTCTTGCTGAGGCATATGATTTGTTTAGGAATGTGATGCTTGTTCAATCACTTTGAATACAAACATATATTAACAGATTGACTCCTCTTGTTTACTCATAATCATAATATGGCACTGCAGGGTGTGGAGTGTAGTGGGATATTACCACTTCTCACACGGTTGTTAAGGACACTTGGCTTCGCCTCGTGATTAACAACACACAAGCCCCCCCCCCCCTAATTTGTCTTTGCTTTAGTCTAAATAGATTCTGTTCCTTCAGACAATCTTCATTACTTGTTCATTTAAACCCTGGGATTAGTCTGGTTGCTTTTCATTGGACTCCATCCAAGACCACAATAACCCTTTGATACTGTGGTGACCAGAATGGTACATAGCACAACTCATCACAACCTCCTTGGATTTCTACTCTACATTTTGTCTATATACTCAAGCGTTCTGTTTGCCTGTCTGGTAGCTGAGAGCGATCAGTCTATTACAACACAGAGGTCTTTCTCTTGGTTCTTTTCTAAACACCCCAATGTGGATCCCATATTTTTGTGACCGGCACCCCACTTCACTTTATTTTTCTTGTTCCTTGCAGAAGCTAGAAGACTGAAGCTGTGTCAACATGGCGATAAGCACATCCTTCTATATATTCCTCTCCTTTGCATGTCTGGGAGCAATCTCTTGCACTCCAGGTGGGTTTTTGCTTGAAGCAGCCCTGCATGTTTCTATGACTTCGGCTCTTTACCGATTCTTGTTCTCCAGTGAATGTAATAATCAGTGGATTTCTTCCACATACCCCTTTGTCCAAATGTACACCAGTGTCTATAGTGTGCCACTGAGGTGACAGAGTCAGAGGACTGGATTGACCAGTATGCAGTGATGCTAGTTCATAGGGGGTGTGTCCTAGGGCAGTGGAGATGAGACAGGTTGGCAGCACATGGAGGGCTGTCAGTCAGACAAGAAGCAGGATCCTGCTCTACAGAGTAAACAGTCTAGTATCTAAAACAAAGGGATATCCAAAATCAGGTGGGTAAATACAAGGGAATCTAGGGGTATGGGAAGGATCATTCAAGTCAGAGTCTACTACCAGAAAAGAGGAGGGAGCAGGGAATATAGGAGTAGCAGAGACTGGCAGGTAAGGGGAAGGGATACAGCAGGTAGAAAAGCAGTGCTTATCTGGGAGTATATTATAGGTTTGATTGTGATTCAGATTGTGATTTGAATCATGTAGTGTCTACATTCCAGAGACTCAAAGAGAAATAGCAACCTCTGTCAAGTTGGACAAGAGCTGGCAAATCAGCTCAAAGCATCTCACTCAGGAGATACGAAAATGTCAATGAACAGAGACTGCTCCACGAACGTTATCCTGGCAATATGACTACTAAAGTTAGCTGGTTTCGGCAATGGTGACTGACTGCCAATACTGAATGTTATGGTGTTCCACGTGAAAGCAGTCCTGACAGCCAGCACTCCAGAAACCCACTATTTCAACACCAAGCCCAGTCGCTCTGTTTTGTAGATTTGGGGTTTGAGTCTAGTTGAGGAGCTTTGCTGTAAAATGGTTACCCCAGTGAATCTGTCATAGTTGTCAGCTGACACGTCTGTCTGTCTGGTTGTATCAGCAGTGTTCGTGGAGAAGGCGGCAGCCAATGGGGTGCTGACGAGGCGGGTGCGGGCTAACTCCTTCCTGGAAGAGATGAGGCCTGGCAATCTGGAGAGGGAATGCTATGAGGAAGCGTGCTCCTTTGAGGAGGCCTATGAAATCTTCAAAAACAAAAAAAAAACTGTAGGTGTCCCTAAAGCCACCAGTGCAAGTGTAGAATAAGTTCCACTGGCAATGTTCTGAACAAAGTTCTTTCCCTTCGCTTGTTTTCATTGTCAGAGTCATTTCACATGGAGGTGTGGAGTGAGGGTGTTTCTCCAGGGAAATGCTGCCTTAAGTCAATAAAGTAATTTAATGGGGTATATATTAGAGAGAGAGAGAGAGAGAGAGAATTAACATGAAATAAGACTCCTATTTGAACGCTTGTTTCATTGTAGAACAATGTTTTTTTTTTGGTACTGCTATCTGATGGTTGACTTTAACATTATGGATTGTGTAAAGTCATGCATGCGTGATAATCATATTTTCAATATTGATGCTGTCAGTAAAGCATAAAGCTTATTTTTGCTCTACTCTTTCCAGGATGAGTTTTGGAACAAATACAACAGACAACCTAGTGAGTGACATCCTTCTTATTTTCTCTTTGTTAATTATTAAAGTGGTAACATAAAAGCAATATATGTACTTCCTAGGCTTCCTGAAATGAACCCTATGGGTTCCATAATGCCCCCATATTGAAGTAATAATTCCAGAAATCGTAGCTTCCAAAGACTCAGATGTGCAGTTCTGAAAGAAACACATGTTATAGCAGACAATTATGTTCATTACTACTTTAGATTAATCAAAGTTCTCAGTTTCTGCCTTTTTGGCTACACGTGCTGTTACACGTACACTTCCTGGGTCAGTTTAGCGGGGTTCTTCTGGGTCAAAGTATTATAATGGCTGCAAAGCATGTTAGTCAATAACGGAATCCGCTGGTTTGTTAATGAATGGAAAGAAGCCATTGAAAGGGTGAGGACAATTTTACAGAAAGCACGGCTTTCAAACCAAGATTCTTTTAACCGGTGTAGTATATGTTTAGTATAACATTCCCCCCCCCCCCCCCCCCCCCAATAACTGGGCATTTGAGACCTATGTAATTAACAGACATGCACAATGATTTATGGAATTATTTGGTTAGCTACATTATCATTAACTTTAACCCAAACTGATGCCCATATACCCAAATATTTTAAGTGCTTTGTGGTTGGTTGCTGGTGGAGGAGAGTGTGTAAATGTAAAATAATTATTGTGTCAGTACACAGGTGTCCCCTTGCAAAAAAAAGTTTGAACCATACTATTGGCATACAAGTGTAAGAACATTAGAACATAAGAAAATGAGAGGAGGCCATTCAGCCATTCTTAGCCAATTTAATTGAGAGCTTTGGTCAAGATGTGTCTTAAAGGCCCGAAGTGCTTCTGTCTAAAAAAAAATGACTAGGTAGCGTGACCAGAATTGGACAAGTGTGGTCTCAATAGTGCATTGAACAAAGAAGACTGCGGCGATCTGATTCAAGCATTCAAAATTATAAAAGGTATTGACAATGTTGACACAAGGGACTTTTTTCAACCTGGAAAAAGAAACAAGGACCAGGAGTTACAAATGGAGATTAGACAAAGGGGCATTGAGAACAGAAAATAGACAGGAACTTTTTACACAGGAAATTGTGAGGATCTGGAACCAACTTCAGCAATGTTGTTGAAGCTGACACCTTGGGATCTTTCAAGAAGCTGCTTGATGAGATTCTAACAACAAAACGAGCAAGATGGGACAAATTATACAGCCTCATCATAACCTCCTTGGATTTGTACTGTACACAGTTGGCTATATACCCAGGTATCCTGATTTCCATTTTGATTGCTTCCCCACACTGTGTGATGAATCTATTATAACACTGAGGTCTTTCTCTGGGTGTGCCTGTTCTAGTGCTATACCTCCCATCTTATGTTTTTGTGACTGGCATGTGATGCTTTATGTTTGTTGACATTGAATTTAATTTGCCACGCCTCTGCTGTAAGTGTGCACTACCTTGTATTCCCATGGACTGCAGTTTGAAGATATGCCTTTCATGTGGCACTTTGTCAAAGTATATGATCTCATAGGCTCTTTTTGTGTCCATTGTTACAGTGACTTCTTTGAAGAAGTCCAAGAGGTTTGTCAGGCAGGAGCATCCTTTTCTGAATCAGTGCTGGCTGTCTCCTATGATTCTGTTGCTGTGTAGATAGATACTCCTCTAGTTTCCCCCTATTTGATTCCATGATTTTACATGATATGGAGGCGAGACAAACCATTGTTTGCTTTTTAAATATGGGTAGTACATTTGCAATGTGCCAGTCAGCTGGGATATCCCCTGTCTTGGTTGATTAGTGTAAAATGATTGCCAGAGGCTTGGCGTTGACCTCCCTTGTTTCTTTAAGCCCACCTGGGTATGTGCCAAAGGTAGCCAAATCGCGGCTCCCGAGCAGTTCAAGTGCGGCTGCTAGTGAAATGCTGGGTGACGCCCACTTCACTGCTCGAATGAACTGAAGAAACAATACTTAATGACTTTCCACGCTGCAAGCTGGTGCAACAAAGGGAGGATGATGAATATATTCTAGTCCCATAGAAAATCTTTTGGAAAACCCAGAAATGAGGTAGGAAATGAAACTGCAATCATGATGGTTTTGTAGAGCCTCAGACAAGACAAAGATGTTGATGGGAGTGGAAGCTATGAGGAGGGGATGATTGTCATTTAGAGGAAAGCAGGCTGATGGAACTGGAGTGAGCATCACTGCAGAGGCTGCACATGTGAAGAAAACGGCATTGTTTGGCTGAGCAGAATGAAGAATTTAGATTATTACATAGCTGTAGGCCCGGGTCTTCGTCCTACACTACAGTGTTCCCTCCACCTATACACGTTTTGGGGTCTGCCCAAGTATTCCCCAATTTCTACAATCTTTCTTTTTTCCATTGGTTTTTTATTTATTTTGTTTGTTTTTGTTTCGCTGGCCATGCTGGCTCATTGCGTCTTAGAGGGGGCCGCCCGAGGGAACACAGAGAGTTAACTTTATAGAGCCAGTAATCCCCCAAGACCCAACTCTCAGCCACTCAAAGAGAGGGAGAGCTACACACACCCTCTCTCCCACTTCTCCGTGTCACTGCCATGACTGGCAGACGGATATTGTAAGGCTGCTGCCCTCTTCCTGCAGCACTATGAATGCACCAGAAGAGTCAGTACAGGTCTCCCCTGTTACAGCGTGGCTTAGGTGAGCAGCCATTTTATATCTAAACTGATAATCTCAGATTTAAAGGATTGAGTCAAAGTCTGCAGGGCTGTGTAGCGATACTCAAACACAAAACCAAGACAGAGAATAAGGGCGTGACTTAGGGTTTAAATAGGGAGATTGACAGATATTTTGGTGGGACAGAACAGAGTAGTAGTCCTTGCCTTCTCCCCCTGAACCACACTATAAGGTTACAATAATGTGTCTAAAGCACTGTGAGAGGAATACGTAAAAGATAAGTTTTCAGTAGTGAAAGCTTCGATAGTGTAAAATGAAGACGACAACATGCACTAGTTAAATAGTTCCAAACTGAATGAATGACTACCTCAAGCATACACCCAGTTGATGAATATCCTCCTATTTCAGATTTCAGAAACCAGTGTTTGTCAAACCCGTGCTATAACGGAACCTGTATACAGCAGACTGGGGATTTCTTCTGCAACTGTAAGCCTGAATTCGAAGGCAGACTCTGCCAATTCCGTAAGTATCTCATTAATGCCTCCTAGCCACAGCTAGCCCTGGCCAAGGTCACTGGTGAATTGTGGGATAGTATTGTGCTGTGTTCTAAAGAACCCCGTAGCAGTACTATGTTCCAGACAAAAAAAAGCTACCCAATCAATATAATGATAGCATACAAAATTATATTGCAAAAGTCTACCGGAAACCATAATAGTAGTACAATATTTCCTGTTAGATTTCAAAATGACACATTTTCCAATTTTTGTCAGTTTTTCAAAAATATGGAAAACTACAACATGGTGTGTAATTCAATATGTTAAGATAACATTATTCATCAGGTTTCATTCGACTTTATGAAGCACAATTAGTTAATTCTATAGCTGGGTGATGCAACACTTTTGGCCATAGCTGTATATATAATTTTAGATAGCCTTCTCAAGATCCAACTGTCTGAACCCTCTAAAAGAAGAATCAGCCCTGATTGTTAAAATTGTTTTCGTTTCTTCGTTCTCCCACATGGCATTCCTCGACAGCCATTGCAGGAGTGAAAAAAGCTTGAGTAGCATGTGTAGCTCTGTTCCACTGTTGACTTCTTATCCAGCACACGCCTTCCTGCTATGTGATGATGTAGTTCCTTTGTGGGCAGGTCTGGCCACGTCAGGTATAATATAGCAAACCAGGCCACAAAAGGCGGCCTGGGCTGATGCGGCCAGGTGGAAACATCAATTTTTAGAGACGGGGCCAGTCACGACCGACAGTGAAACGGGATAAGCTATTTAAACGCAATAAATTCCAAGCTATTCCATGCTAACAAATATGTTTCAGGTTGCTTTGTTTTACATCCTGCTAAGAAAGGGAGACCTGTTTAGCCACAAGTACACCTTTTCCAAAAGGAATAAAACTATTTGAACAGTATAAGTAGCACTAACACTAACTATTTTGCTAAATGAAGTCAAAGAGCTTTGAGAATGATTAGATTAATCCAAACGATTTAAAAACAGTGCTACAAGACTAAGTATGAAATACACCACTAATTCTACACTTACTGATGAAATGTTAACTAATACTCTGCTCAATTATCCTTCTGTTGGAATCTTGCCCCATGCTATTAGTGATCACTGCTGTATTAAGATCACAAAAATATAAAATATCCATGCGTGTACTTGTACTTGTACCAAGGCCTGTGTTTAAAACCTTCCTCATTTGTTTTGAAGCTGTTTCTGCCACAAATTGCTCGGATGACAATGGGGGCTGTGATCATATCTGCAATGAAGACCCAGACAAGACGAGGCGGTCGTGTGGCTGTCTGCCAGGATACAAACTCAAAAATGACCATCGACAATGCCAGGCAACAGGTCACTTTTAATTCTTTATTAGAAGGCTTTTATTGCAAACAGGTTATTCAATGAACTCTTTCACACAAACACAGATGGAGGAAGTGCGATGTTGTCATGCCACACCGGCATGCAGGATTTCATTTTTCAGCAGCAGACAGGAATGCCCCGACAGGTAGCAGCAATGGTAACAGCCGGTACGATAAAACACACAAGTGTAAAACTCAAAATACAAAGCCAAAAAGAAAACACTGTCAAAACACAGCTAGAAAATGAAAGGTCTTCAGTGAAAATGGCGGTGCATTTCTGCTACTACAAGGAGGTCCCGCTGACACACCCCAGCTAACTATACTTTTTAAACAGGATTTAACAAATACCCAAACTAACCCCTGACCCCTTTATAGAATCGGGTATTAAACCACGATCCTGGCTCTCCACGCGGGTGTGTGTCAGGGGCTCCTTTATAAAGCGAGACACTCTGCCAGGACATGCCTACCAGCTGGTTAAGGAACTGCAGCTGACCAATCCTCGCCTCCGATTCCCTGTAAACAAAACACACTGGTAGCGCGTCACAAGCTGAGTGTCTGGCGAACATTCCAAATAGAACCTGGAAGTGAGTTCCAAAGTGAACGGAGCTCATTAATAACTGCCCTTGCACATTAGCTGCTTAATTGAGCTCTTTGAATTACCAAGAGACCACAGAATGTTCATTTTAGCAGATGTGAATGAGACACATCAGGATCTCTAGTCTGTGCTTGGTGTCTTTGTGCAGATGCTTTTCCATGTGGTAAGGTTCAAGTGGCAAAAGCTGAGA
Organism: Polyodon spathula; assembly: GCF_017654505.1. Taxonomy (NCBI): domain Eukaryota; kingdom Metazoa; phylum Chordata; class Actinopteri; order Acipenseriformes; family Polyodontidae; genus Polyodon; species Polyodon spathula. Next base: position 43,235,290 of record NC_054544.1, read on the forward strand.
AACCTGAACTAGATGAACCGAGGATCAAGCCCTTGGTGGCTGGAGGACAGAAGGGGAAGAAGGGACAAAGCCCCTGGCAGGTACTTGCTCTCTCACTGAGACTAAAAGAACACAAATTAAAACACAGAAACCAGACCTCTGCTGTACCCTGCACCACCAGTCTCTTAATATTACAATACAAGATGAGGTCCTCATCAGAAAATCTTTGTTATCCTATAAAGAAAACTCAATTTTATTTGGCTTAGACAGGAAAAGAAAGCATATTTAAACATGTAATTCAGAGCTTTATTGACTCTGGCGTAACATTACTACCAAGAACACCACAGCATTTCCATTATCACTCTTTTTTTGTAATCAAATGATTATTGGAGAAAATATAAAAACATAAACCACAAAAACCACCCCCCACAAAGAACCACCCTAACTAATATCAGCTAGTTAAACTGAAGAAGGATTAATCAAAGATCTAATGGCGTCTGCAGCCGATCTCCAGGCCTGCACAGTCCTCTCTCCAGAGCCATGGACCCATGCAGTAGAAAGCTCCATATAAAATACATCAAGAAAGGCGAGGGTCCGTTGACGGTGGGGGAGGGAATTTGGAGGTTGCAAACGAAGAACTATATATTTTTTTAGCTGCTGTGAGACCAACCAACCAGATCCTTTTCTGCTGCATTCATAGATCAAGGGTATTTCCATGATCACTGTTATACAACAAATGCAGGGCTTAAGCATCAGTGTGTTTCATCAGTAAGCAGTGGTTTAAGAACAAGTGTCATTAATCAGTGTCATCTCTCAGCTGGTCTTTATTTACCGTTCCATTGTTGAGGAATAACTGAATGGCTGACTTCCACAGATAACAATGGGAGAGCAATGTTATGTTGTTATATAATATGATGTATAGCAGTTACAGTTTTGAATCCACTAAGCCTTTATTGATAGTGTTTCCCTTTAGGCACTCATTCTGAATGCGAGTGGGAGGTTCCATTGTGGAGGGGTGCTGATTGACCACTCCTGGGTGCTGACAGCTGCGCACTGTGTCCAGGATGGGACCAAGTTCAGTGTTAGACTGGGTATGTAAATTCTGTCATAGCAGCATTTACTGGGGCAAACATTGGAACTATATTGGGTCTTTTTTTTAGTAGGTATGCAGATATTCAGTTTTTGACTCATTTCCCTCAATATGTTTTAAGTTGTTAGGTATTAATTAAAATAGAATAACACTTGTTAAAATGTGATCATTACACAACACTAAGCAAGCTTTTTCTTGTTTACCCTCATCAGAGCGACTATTGATACACCTTACTTACTAAACGTCTTGGCATCCCTGAATAGATAAGGGACTTCTCTAGTATCTCTATCTATTCAGAGATACTAAGGCACTAAGTAAGCAAAGGTTCTGAGTGAGGGAAAAATCAGAAATGCCACCCCCCAGTCTTGCTGTAAATCATCTCTTTCCATAATTTGTGTCGATACTGTAGCTTTATTCAGGGAGAGAAATTCTCCTTCAAAATTCAAACGACACCATTAATATTAAAATGTAAGGGTATATTTGTCTGTCAGTGTTGGCCTATCGCAACTATTAATATCGACCAGCTTTCATGAAGTGGTTTTCAGCATATCCAGAATGACATGGTTCTTACTTACCGTAGCTCAATGAGAAAAAAAAAAATGTTTTCAGATGATGGTTTCAAAGTAGCACTTCCTACAACATGTGGAATGTGTGTTGTACGTGTCATATTTTCATGACAATGGAAAATAATTTCTAAGCATCATGTAAACCAAGCCACTTTGTCAGAGAAGAGCAAGTTCGCCTCCTGGCTTTGAAAAGTTGCCGGTCTTCATTGGGGATTCAGTGCAATGCATTGGTCTGGTAAGCTCATGAGGACACCTGTAGGCTCGTCAACATCCACTCGCAAGCTCCTGGGTGAAAAGGGACAATTGGCTTGGTGGTGGGATCAGAGGATGTCCACTGACTTTCAGTTCTCCTGAGCTGTGTGGGGAATTGCTGTGGTGAGAGATGGTAATTTGTAAATTGGGGAGAAACAGGACACGTAAAATTGGGTAGAAAAAAAGTCAAGTTTCCTTTTGTTGCCCCCCAGGGGATTATGAGAGGCGCCGCTTTGAGGATACAGAGATCACCATTCCTGTCTCTGAGGTTGTGTGTCATGCCAACCATGACAAAGACACAGCAGACAATGACATCGCCCTGCTGCGTCTGCAAACGCCAGTCACCTACACCAAGTTTATCGTGCCGGTGTGCCTGCCTCAACGTAACCTCGCCGAACAGATGCTGATGCGAAATGGCACCAACGTTACTGTGACAGGGTGGGGGCGGGAAAGGGAGAATTCCACCAGCTACAGCTCCGCCCTCAACTTCATTGAGATCCCGTTGGCCCTTCGGGAACAGTGCGCTGAGCTAATGCTGAACCCGCTGACAGATAACATGCTGTGTGCCGGTGTGTTGGGAGGGAGCAAGGATGCCTGCAGTGGGGACAGTGGGGGTCCAATGGTCACAAAATTCAAGAGATACTGGTTCCTGGTGGGGCTGGTCTCCTGGGGGGAAGGCTGCGGACGGATGGACAAGCTGGGGGTCTACACTAAAGTCAGCAACTACCTGGAGTGGATCAAAAATGTCAGAAAGGAGAAGAACAGTAGAGTTTGAACCATTCCCCTCCTCTCCCCTACATCACTTCATAATCCAATAATCAAGAAATCCTTTCACACATTGCATGTTTGCAGAGAAAAGTGCTCATTATAGAACGTTGAATTGCCTTTAACTGAATATTGTCTTTATTATAATAAAGTTGATGCTACTGCTTTCCCCAGTCTGTTTTCTTATTGTGGCTTCATTTTAAAATAAAACTGTGTGGAAATGTATGCGTGTTACTGTTCCATAGACTGACTTGAGTTGTGCTTACATGCTGCTGTGCCTGGCAGTAGTCAGTGCCAATGTGCCTCTCACTTCATTGACACTAAGTTCACAATAACTTATTGGTTCAAGAAGGTATTTTATTAACATAAAAACAATGCATTTGCTGTCCAGTCTACAGGTAAGTTCTGTACAGTACATTCATCAACCTTTTCACCATTTTCAATGAAAATCACATTGGAATACATAAAGTTTAGTCTTGAATAGAAAACTGAATTTTATATGAACAATAAAGCAGTATATAATACCTGTAGGGCTCAGAGCACCTGCGTGTGTGTTATATTGACACTCAGCTTTCAGCTTTGGTCCATCCACTTCTATACACGGATGCTCACCATCCTACTATAATTTAGTCCAAGAATGTGACGTAGATGTTTTTCTTCACCAAAAATTACCTCCAAATATCAGCTTGATTTCTGTAAAAACTACAATATGCCCTATTAGGTTATTTTATTTTTTCTCACTGTAACTTGCTTGTTTGTAATTTCGCTGCAAGAGAAACCAAAACTAGATCTTCTCATATATAGTAAGCAAATTTGTATGGGATTGAGTATGGGAATTACAATTGAACTAAAAACAAAACAACAAAACCACCTATAAGAACCTCAGAAGGACTGCTGTTCTGGACCTAGTTTATCTTGCATTTTCTTTGAGAACTGTATAAAATAAAGTGTGCTTACTATGTCTGTGCATTAGTTTGTAATTTACATGCTAGATTGAGGCTCCCGTCTCTTCGGTGGCATTACATGTACATAGTCAGTGTTGTGCGTTTGTTTACTGTGTGTGTTTTTTTTAGTAGGGGGAGAAAAAAATCCCTTAATGTTTCTTTATTGATAGCGGCGTTTATTCGAGGGCAGCCTCTATAATAAAGCTGATATATGACTGTGGCATCAATATGAGGGCATCTTCAATTAGATGGCAGCGCCAAACTGAAGTAATACATCAATGTTTGATATATGGATTGATATTTGAGATATATATATATATATATATATATATATATATATATATATATATATATATATATATATATATATACACACACACCTTCTACTTGGTAGACGCAGCTTTGGCAGCAATTACAGCTGTGAGTCTGTTGGGATAGGTTTCTACCAACTTTGCACACCTAGATTTGACAATATTTGACCATTCTTCTTTACAAAACTGTCCAAGCTCTGTCAAGTTCCTTGGGGAGCATTGATGGACAGAAATCTTCAAGTCATGCCACAAATTTTCAATTGGATTTAGGTCGGGGCTCTGATTGGGGCTCTGACTGGGCCACTCAAGGACATTTACCTTTTTGTTCCTTAGTGACTCCAGTGTAGCTTTGGCTGTGTGCTTTGGGTCGTTGTCATGCTGAAAGGTGAACTTACATTCCAGTTTCAGCTTTCTTGCAGAGGGCAGCAGGTTTTCCTCAGTGACTTTTCTGTACTTTGCTCAATTTATTTTCCATTCTATCCTGTCAAGTGGCCCAGTTCCTGCCAATGAGAAACATCCCCATAATATGATGCTGCCACCACCATGCTTCACAGTAGGGATGGTGTTCTTTGGGTGATGCGCTATGTTGGGTTTGCACCAAACAACGCTTTGCATTTAGGCTAAAAAGTTCCATTTTAGTTTTGTCAGACCACAACACTTTTTACCACATGGCTACAGAATCTCCTGAGTGTTTTTTGCATACCTCAAACAGGGTTCAAGGTGAACCTTCTTGAGTAAAATACAGGCTAGATTTGTGGAGTGCTTGAGATATTGTTGTCACATGCACACTTTGACCAGTCTTAACCATAAAAACTTGTAGCTCTTGCAAAGTTGAAATTGGCCTCTTGGTAGCCTCTCTTATGGCCAAGACTGGTTAAAGTGTGCATGGGACAACAATATCCCAAACACTCCACAAATTTGGCCTGTATGGTAGGGTGGCAAGAAGGAAGCCATTACTTAAGAAAGCCCACCTTGACTCCTATTTTAAGACTGTACAGCATGCAGTAGATAAGTGGAAAAAAATCCTCATTTAATTGTATGAAGCTCTGAGACAACAAAATGTGAAAAAAGTTCAAGGGGGTGTAGACTTTCTATAGGCACTGTATCAAATATCAATCCATATATATCAAATATTGATGTTTATATATCAAATATCTATCCATATATATATATATATCAAAGTTGATATATTGCCTGTTTGGCACCCCATTAAAATTGTAAAAAAAAATAATGGGAAGTTCTATACAGAGAATGAGAGATGGATTGAACATTTATATTATATTGTGTAATTTGGGACGTTCCCTCTATCCCGATGCTTCCTTCCTCCTCCTCCTTTAAGAACATAAGAACAAATATGAATGAGAGGAGGCCATTTGGCCATCAAAGCTCACCTGGTTTCTTATGCCGATTAATCCGAGAACTCAATTTAGGCCAAAAAGGATCAAAGTGATTCTGCATGACTAGGTAGCCCATTCCATACCCTCAACACTCTTTGTAGCTGCATCTCCCTGGGTCCCTGGGTCTCATCACAGTTTTCGTTGACCACTGGAGGGTGGCAGGAATTTAAAAAGGCTAACAGGTTCACATAATGCTTTATTATGTAAATGTAGAGTATGAGTCAGGGAGGTTATGATCATGCTCTGGTGAGACCACACTGAGAATATTGTGTTCAGTTCTGGTCTCCATGCTACAACAAGGGTACTCTTTTTCACACAGAAAGTGTATAGTATGGGATGCTGACTCATTGAGATCCTTTAACTGTGCTTCTGGGATCAAATAGCTATTAGGAACCGAAAGAGCACCAATTGGCTTAATGAACTTGTTTATGTTCTTATGTATTGCTGTGATATTTTCATCAATCAAACCCCACATTAAGGGTGCACATGTACTCTTATTTTCTGAGTAATTTTCTTTAAGAGGTATTCATTAAATGGAATAAAACATCTTATTTTATCTGTAATTGTCTTACCTTTTACTGTTTTGATATAAAATCATTTTTATTTCACTTTAATTGTTTCCTTAGAAATGTCTTTCACTGCGGTGAATTGTGGGATTGTAGTCCAGGGCACAGTGTAATCTCTGTTTATAGAAATGCATATGCCAGTTTGTATAGCAGTTAGGAAATGTTAAGCAGGATCGTTCATTCTGACCTCCCCCTCAGAAATGAAGCTTATTCGTGCCTCAGTGTAGTGTGCGGGTGTATTTACTCAACCTCTAAGCTTACTCTCTGTGTAAATATTTAAAAGACAGTTATTCATCAGCTCAGGAACAAAGAGCACGCTCTTGGATTTGAGTTATAAAAACAGGCTTTATGGTAAGTTAGATTTATTTCTCCATGGTTTATTAAAATGTATTTTTACATGAACTGAACAGGTGAAATAAGAATAAGAAATGGAAGGCACTGTGTAGATTTCCAATGCCATTAACCAGGTATCGAAATATTCATTTATTAAATGGTAAGTCTTTGATGGTGTCATTAGGTTGATGGTGGTACAAATAAAAAATCTTCAAGTATTGAGCAAGTGAAACTGAATGAGAAGAGATACCCCTACGACTAAAAAAGTGTTTACATACTATGACAAGACGGCAGGAAACTATGAAATATAAGGACATACCAAATTACCATAAGTAAAGTCAAACCTCTATTATCTGAGCTAACTGGGACTGGGGGCATGTTTGAATTATTGCATTACAACTGTGAAATTTATTTGAATAAACCTCCTAAAATATATAATTCAACCCCTTTACCTGTAGATGTATTGAAGTACTGAAGTGTAGTGTAAATAGCAGAGATTGAGGGCTGGTTAGTGCATTCTCTATGACAGCAGGGCTGACAATACAATGTTCACTGTAATCTCTTCATTACAATAACTAGACATTAGAGTTCCAACAAACGTACATGAGCGTAACTAGTATCAGTGCATTTAAAGAGCTAATTGATTGATTATTTGAAGCCACTTGTTGTCCAAGGCACTGCACAGAAGTCATTTGGAAACACATGTATAACATTATCCACTGCATGCAAACTTCTGTTATAATATGGCATGGTGGCAGAATCCATTGGGGCACCAAGTATAGAAATACCTCTCTTAAAAACACATTTACTCATTCTTGCTGAGGCATATGATTTGTTTAGGAATGTGATGCTTGTTCAATCACTTTGAATACAAACATATATTAACAGATTGACTCCTCTTGTTTACTCATAATCATAATATGGCACTGCAGGGTGTGGAGTGTAGTGGGATATTACCACTTCTCACACGGTTGTTAAGGACACTTGGCTTCGCCTCGTGATTAACAACACACAAGCCCCCCCCCCTAATTTGTCTTTGCTTTAGTCTAAATAGATTCTGTTCCTTCAGACAATCTTCATTACTTGTTCATTTAAACCCTGGGATTAGTCTGGTTGCTTTTCATTGGACTCCATCCAAGACCACAATAACCCTTTGATACTGTGGTGACCAGAATGGTACATAGCACAACTCATCACAACCTCCTTGGATTTCTACTCTACATTTTGTCTATATACCCAAGCGTTCTGTTTGCCTGTCTGGTAGCTGAGAGCGATCAGTCTATTACAACACAGAGGTCTTTCTCTTGGTTCTTTTCTAAACACCCCAATGTGGATCCCATATTTTTGTGACCGGCACCCCACTTCACTTTATTTTTCTTGTTCCTTGCAGAAGCTAGAAGACTGAAGCTGTGTCAACATGGCGATAAGCACATCCTTCTATATATTCCTCTCCTTTGCATGTCTGGGAGCAATCTCTTGCACTCCAGGTGGGTTTTTGCTTGAAGCAGCCCTGCATGTTTCTATGACTTCGGCTCTTTACCGATTCTTGTTCTCCAGTGAATGTAATAATCAGTGGATTTCTTCCACATACCCCTTTGTCCAAATGTACACCAGTGTCTATAGTGTGCCACTGAGGTGACAGAGTCAGAGGACTGGATTGACCAGTATGCAGTGATGCTAGTTCATAGGGGGTGTGTCCTAGGGCAGTGGAGATGAGACAGGTTGGCAGCACATGGAGGGCTGTCAGTCAGACAAGAAGCAGGATCCTGCTCTACAGAGTAAACAGTCTAGTATCTAAAACAAAGGGATATCCAAAATCAGGTGGGTAAATGCAAGGGAATCTAGGGGTATGGGAAGGATCATTCAAGTCAGAGTCTACTACCAGAAAAGAGGAGGGAGCAGGGAATATAGGAGTAGCAGAGACTGGCAGGTAAGGGGAAGGGATACAGCAGGTAGAAAAGCAGTGCTTATCTGGGAGTATATTATAGGTTTGATTGTGATTCAGATTGTGATTTGAATCATGTAGTGTCTACATTCCAGAGACTCAAAGAGAAATAGCAACCTCTGTCAAGTTGGACAAGAGCTGGCAAATCAGCTCAAAGCATCTCACTCAGGAGATACGAAAATGTCAATGAACAGAGACTGCTCCACGAACGTTATCCTGGCAATATGACTACTAAAGTTAGCTGGTTTCGGCAATGGTGACTGACTGCCAATACTGAATGTTATGGTGTTCCACGTGAAAGCAGTCCTGACAGCCAGCACTCCAGAAACCCACTATTTCAACACCAAGCCCAGTCGCTCTGTTTTGTAGATTTGGGGTTTGAGTCTAGTTGAGGAGCTTTGCTGTAAAATGGTTACCCCAGTGAATCTGTCATAGTTGTCAGCTGACACGTCTGTCTGTCTGGTTGTATCAGCAGTGTTCGTGGAGAAGAAGGCAGCCAATGGGGTGCTGAAGAGACGGATACGGGCTAACTACTTCCTGGAAGAGATGAGGCCTGGCAATCTGGAGAGGGAATGCTATGAGGAAGCGTGCTCCTTTGAGGAGGCCTATGAAATCTTCAAAAACAAAGAGAAAACTGTAGGTGTCCCTAAAGCCACCAGTGCAAGTGTAGAATAAGTTCCACTGGCAATGTTCTGAACAAAGTTATTTCCCTTCGCTTTCACATGGAGGTGTGGAGTGAGGGTGTTTCTCCAGGGAAATGCTGCCTTAAGTCAATAAATTAATTTAATGGAGTATATAACAGAGAGAGTTACGATGAAATAAGATATGAATCTTTAATGCATTAATGAGAACATGTTTACTGTATATCAATCGATTTATCACATATATGTGTACTTGTAATTATAGTCTACCCCAGGATATTCAACACAATAAGAACTTTTACACTAAAATGAAGCTCTGTAACCCCAGTAAGTTAATTCATAATATTTTTAAACTCATTTAAAGTAATTTTAACCAACAAATTAGTTCCATATTTGTTCTCCGCCATGCATATCTATTCACCATGTTTCAAAAAGTGTAGTCATTTCACCTCCATAGTGTCTTACTAGTTGGAAAGCATGTCAGTTATTATGGGAAGCAGCTGGTTGGTTACTGAGATGAAAATACCCAGGGAAGGGGTGGGGCCAATTTTACCCCCAGGAAGTTATAGACTGCCTAAATGCAATGCGTGGTTTGCAGAGATTTATTTAATGGATTATAGTAGCTGATATAATATTTTAAAATAAAAATACACATTTGTTAAAATACATTTTGCTTTCAAAATTGGCAATTTGAGACCAACTGTCTATAATGAATGGATGTGAATGATGCAGAAAATGTATGGAGCTACTTTGTAGCTACAGTTATTTGAAGGTGCTTTCCAGCATAGAAGATTACATTTATTTTAAATGCAATACTTTTGTATTCATTATGTATTATAATGTATTCAGTTTCCAAAATATATGTTATAGTGCAAAGCATTCCATTATATATTCACTGTATAGATAGCTTTGCAATATATATTCAAACATAAAAATATATTTCAGAGACTAATGCTGGTTTAAAAAAAAACAATCAATTTAAAATAATGTACTGTAAAAGTTGTGTTTTAGTGTAGTCTGCACACTCAGCTGAATCTAATTCCTGTTAAGCTGTGTATATGGGTATCCAGTAAGACTCCTATTTGAACTCTTGTTTCATTGTAGAACGATGTTTTTTTTTTGTTTTTTTTTCTGGTACTGCTATCTGATGGTTGATTGTTTAACATTATGGATTGTTTAAAGTTATACATGCGTGATAATCATATTTTCCACTTTAAATATTGATGCTGTCAGTAAAGCATAAAGCTTATTTTTGCTCTACTCTTTCCAGGATGAGTTTTGGAACAAATACAACAGACAACCTAGTGAGTGACATCCTTCTTATTTTCTCTTTGTTAATTATTAAAGTGGTAACATAAAAGCAATATATGTACTTTCTAGGCTTCCTGAAATGAACCCTATGGGTTCCATAATGCCCCCATATTGAAGTAATAATTCCAGAAATCGTATCTGTTTTTCACTCCTGTTAGCTTCCAAAGACTCAGATGTGCAGTTCTGAAAGAAACACATGTTATAGCAGACAATTATTTTCATTACTACTTTAGATTAATCAGTTTCTGCCTTTTTTCAGTGTATCTGTTACACGTGCACTTCCTGGGTCAGTTTAGCGGGGTTCTTCTGGATCAAAGTATTATAATGGCTGCAAAGCATGTTAGTCAATAATGGAATCCGCTGGTTTGTTAATGAATGGAAAGAAGCCATTGAAAGGGTGAGGACAATCTTACAGAAAGCATGGCTTTCAAACCAAGATTCTTTTAACCGGTGTAGTATATGTTTAGTTTTTTGAGAAGTGGGCATTTGAGACCTACATAATGAATATACAAATGCACAAAGATTTATGGAATTATTTGGTCAGCTACGTTATCCTTAAATTTAACCCAAACTGGTGCCCATATGCCCATATATTTCATGATTGATCGCTGGTGGGATAGAGTGTGTAAATGTGATCTAATTATTACAGGTGTCCTCTTGCAAAAAAAGTTTGAACAAGTGGCATACAAGCATAAGAACGAGAGGAGGCCATTCAGCCAATCTTAGCTCATCCTGTTTTCTGGTAGCGACTTAAAGGCTTGGAGTGCTTCTGTCTGAGAAAAATGACTAGGTAGCCTATTCCACACCCTCACCTCTCTGTGCGTCTCCTTCCCTCTGTCTTAAGTCTATTTCCACTTAATTTCCAACTGTGTCTTCTGGTCCTGGTTCCTGTACTGCACTTAATGTATTGGTTTGAGTTAACTTTTCAACTCCTTTTAAGATTTGATTGACTTCAATCACATCCTCCCAGATCTTCATTGTTCCAGGTTAAATATTTTCAGGTCTTTCAGCCTTTCTTTGTAGCTCAGTCCTTTAAGTCCTTTGGTGCTGTGGTGCTGTAGTGCTGTGAACAGAATTGGACAAGTGTGGTCTCACTAGTGCATTGAACAAAGAAGACTATGCCGCGATCTGATTCAAGCAGTCAAAATTATAAAAGGTATTGACAATGTTGACACAAGGGAATTTTTTGACCTGAAAAAAGAAACAAGGACCAGGGGTTACAAATAGAGATTAGATAAAGGGGCATTCAGAACAGAAAATAGGAGGCACTTTTTACACAGAGAATTGTGAGGGTCTGGAACCATCTCCCCAGTAATGTTGTTGAAGCTGACACCTTGGGATCTTTCAAGAAGCTGCTTGATGAGATTCTGGGATCAATAAGCTACTAACAACAAAACGAGCAAGAAGGGTCGAATTATATAGCCTCATCATAACCTCCTTGGATTTGTACTGTACACTTTTGGCTGTATACCCAGGTATCCTGTTTTCCATTTTGATTGCTTCCCCACACCGTGTGATGAATCTATTATAACACTGAGGTCTTCCTCTGGGTGTGCCTTTTCTATTTCTATACCACCCATTTGGTATTTGGAGCTGATATTTTTGTGACTGCTTTACGTTTGTTGACATTGAATTTAATTTGCCACGCCTCTGCTGTAAGTGTGCACTACCTTGTATTCCCATGGACTGCAGTTTGAAGATATGCCTTTCATGTGGCACTTTGTCAAAGTATATGATCTCATAGGCTCTTTTTGTGTCCATTGTTACAGTGACTTCTTTGAAGAAGTCCAAGAGGTTTGTCAGGCAGGAGCATCCTTTTCTGAATCAGTGCTGGCTGTCTCCTATGATTCTGTTGCTGTGTAGATAGATACTCCTCTAGTTTCCATCTATTTGATTCCATGATTTTACATGATTGGACATCTGTGGTGTCAGTGCATTAGCAAAGAAGATCATTTGGTTGGCTAGGCTCTACATTAAATACCTCACACTTGCCTCCTTGCTGCTACTAGTGAAAGATTGGCTATGTTAACAGAATAAATGGTTGCATACACTAACCATGAGTCCTTGTCTCTTTCAGATGTAAACACCTGCAAGCAGAACCATTGTGAAAACGGAGGCGTGTGCATTGTCACTGATGGCGATTTTTCCTGCATGTGTCCGCCACGCTTTGAAGGGAGCAGATGTGAAGCAGGTCAGAGTTTGAATCCTTTTCCTGCTACCGTGGGGATGTTTTGAATTTCCTACCTGCTCTACCAAATGGGGTTTTACTATTTAGTTGCACAGAGAAAAGTCACAAAATGTAATACTTTTTTAAAAAGTAATTGTAGCTAACAAAATAGTTCTCCTCCATATACATTAATTAATTACATGTCTCAAATGTGCAGTTTTGAAAGAAACACATGTATTTTAAAACATGTAACTACTCTAGGTTAAACAATTCTCTGTTTGTAGGCCTTGCTTTCAGATAGTCTTGCATAGGGGTGTGCTGGACTACTTGCACAAGCGAGTATTCGTAATGATGAGTATGCTGTCAGTCTCAAGTCTAGAGATAGAGAGCCAGTCCACAGGGGGAAGAAGGAGGGACCAGTGTCACACATTATCTGAGACAATGGAGCTAAGCGTTATTCTTTTCAGAGATATATTACGGTCACTTTGAAAAATAGATTTTAACAGCACTTCTGGTTTTAGCTCCACCCACTTCTGGTGATGTAATCCGAGCATTCCTGCTAGTATTGGTTTCTGAGTGCATAGTACATAGAAAACATAAGTACGAGAAATGGGTTCTCTTGGGTCATTTCACCTAGAAGGTGAATTTGTCTCCACCCCTTCATTGGCTTCTTTCCTGTCAATAACCAATCAGTTGCTTCCCCTACTGAGTACAGTCTTCATTTGTGTGATTTATAATAAGTTACTATGTCATGTGTAGGGTTTGTCTTATTGTATAAGGGTCATCATTTCACATAGTTTGAGAAGGATGTTAAAGTGATTGTAGCTCAGAAAATAATTTCAGAATTCTTATTAACTATATAGGACTCATAAATGCAGTTTTCAAATAAACTCATGTTATAGCCAGCCTGTATTTTCATTCTAAATCATGATTTCTGGTAGTACACAAGATTAAAGAAAGTTCTCAGTTTGCCTGCCTTGCTTGTAAATCTGTAACTGCTTTACTTCCTAGGTCATTTCACCCCAGTACTGTCTTCGGGTTCAAAGTATCTTATTGGCTGCACAACATGTCAGTCATTAAAGAAAGCAGCTTATTGGTTACTGACAGGAAAAACGGTTCTTAAGGGGTGGGGACAATTTTTCTCCAGAGGAGAAAATGCTATGCTTAATACAGTGCATAACCATGGCAAACACATGACTGTTATAAGGGAAATTACTTGCATAAAGTCTTTGTTCTGTATCTCTATATGTTTTAGAAGTTTTCGAGTGCGAGTATAAGAATGGGGGTTGCCAGCAGTATTGCACAAACAGGTATCGCTCTGTCAGTGTGCAGTGCAGCTGTGCTCAAGACTACAGACTGGAAGAAGATGGGAAAACCTGTGAAAAAATAGGTATCTATCATACTGTTACAAAACATCAGGGGCCAAACGTATGAGTGGAAATGGGCTGACTCTTAATATAAGGTTCTTATTGAGGGGCTGAACACTACCTCACAATACAGCTCTTCCTCGGTGTGTCCCCATTCCATCATGTTCTTATTTGGTTCATTCACAGTTGGCCCATTTTCACAGCAAATTTCACAAGTTCTATATTTTACTGTATAAGAATCCTTCACTGTATCTAAAGTATGGCCATAACTAGATATGAGGACACAGAGGTCGTGTCCTCGGTTGTTTTTTTGTATAAATGCTGATGCTCATGTAAAAATTCTGGTAAAGTACAAAAGACTCTAATTTTCTCTGTTGGTTTGTCGTGTAACATAGATTTGGAGGTTGAATAGTAAACACCAAGCAGTCATATAAATACAGCAGCTATAGCTTGAAACCTAAGTTTGACCTCGGTGGAATGTCAGCTATGGTTCTGGCCCAGGGTACAAGACAGCGAGTGAAATAAAGATGGAGATCTGTATCCACAAGTCCTATTCAAAAGACCAAAAAAGGTTTTTATGTACAGTATGTCATACCTAGAAATGACTAGGACACCAAAAACTGTATTTTAATCAGAGATTAAATGTTACTAAGAGATTTATTTTCTCATAGTAACATTAATAATAAAACAATGTCTTGCGTGGCTCCAAAAACGAGAACTTTTCTTAACTTTTCTTCACTATTTTAACAGTGGTTTTATACCCAAATAATACAGAAATAACTCTTATCTAGAAAACTGCCCACTTTCAAGTCCAGATTGAAGACATCACTAATGTTGGCCAGTTACAATTTTGGAACATAAATGTTTTTTTTTTACAAGCCCGTGGTTTATAGTTTTTAGTCCAGCTGTAAACCTGTACGTGTTGATCTCTGTTTTTTAAGGCTGTATAAAAATCGAATCTAACATTTCATATAAATAAAATCTCTTTATCATTTAACCTGAAACGTATGGACGAGTTAGAGAAGTGTCACATGCTCTCTGTTTTTCACTTCATAGTGGATTTCCCCTGTGGGATGAAGCAGTATATCCCCTACAGTAGCCGCTCCCTCTTGGATGAGATGCTGCCCTTGAACCACACTGAAAAAAACGATTACATGGACCTGAATGAGTTGGTCGCCGGGGGCAACTCAACGAACCACACCCTCCCTGAGCCTGAACAGGCCATGAACACTGATCTGCGGATTGTGGGGGGGATGCTGTGTCGTAGGGGCGAGTGTCCCTGGCAGGTGGGGGAGGGTCTTGCTTCTCGCAATTATAGCGGCACAACAGAAAATGTATTAACATGGACTGTGCTGTCGTTGTAGTCACATTATTGCTTTAGCTGTTTATAGAATATATAATGACCTGGCTACAGGCTACTTTTAGTTTACCATTGTAAAAGCACAGAAAAGTGTAATAAAGCGTAGTGAAAGCATTGTAGGTGAGCATTATAAAGCAAAGAGATCTATGGTAAAGCATATTTAAAAAAACATGTAAAATCAATTTTAGTATAAATATAGGAAAAAACATGAGAAAACTGAATAATTACTATGGTAACTTTTTTATAAAGAAAGCTAGTGATTCAACTTGGTTCTGGTTTGTAGCATGGACTGTGGGAAGAAAGTTTACACAAATTAAACATAATTTTTAAAAGTCGTTAAATGTTCATTACTGAAACATTTAGCATGGCTAGAAACCTGTCCATAACTCTAACCGCCTGGCATCTCATAACCAGAAGCTGACAGTAATAACGATAATATCCTTCTGCACTACCAGAAAAGAATAAGGAAAAACTATTTTTTAAGGAAATACTGCTCATTCTCAAGCAGGTGGATACAATTCTTAAACATCAGAAAATAAATACAGTTTAAATTAGGAAATGTTGTATTTCCCTGTCCCGTGTCCTCAGAATTATCTCTGACTTTGTATTTTAAGGTTTACATCCATCAGAAAAATGACTTTGGTTTCTGTGGCGGGACTCTAATTACAGCCCGCTGGGTTGTAAGCGCTGCACACTGCTTCGAGGAAATCACCCCTCACCATGTCACCATAGGTAACTAGCCGCTCACACCGTTTGTTTGTTTTTTTTAGCAGGCGTCTTTATCCAAGACAACTTACAGAGATCAGGGTGTATGAACTATGCATTAGCTGCAGAGCCACTTACAACTACAAACCCCTTTTTTTAACTACCGGACCACGCAGCCTCCACCTGTGAGGTTAAGGAAGGTTAAACTAATATTGTGATTACACTTACTTGAGAATACTGCCCAAGCATAGCTGTAAGGTAAGCAGTGGTGGGAAGATGTTTCCCAACTCAGCCATCTCAGAAGACAGAGGAACAGGGAATTGATAAAGTGGGGTACATTTGTCCTTGTGTAGAAGAGATCTATGTTCTGTGTCTAGAACAACATTGTAACTCACACCAAGAAATTGATAGTGTTTAGATATTGATAGGAAGACAGAATGTAAACAGAGTTCACAAAGTTCAGCTTCACACACAGTTAGATATGATATACTGTATTAGACAGGCACCAGTGAGAATGAGACAAGCTACCTGAAAATCCTCTCCTGTTGACAGACCATCACTGTATCTTCTCCCAGAACATTAGGTAATTGATCACTATCTGATTTCTGTTTATAACTAGGTGCTATAGTGTTGTCTAACGATAATGTTTAAGCTATCTGTGTGTAATTTTTGAATACTGGAATCAATAAATTAAAACCTACTAACATAGCACTTGGTATTGTGCACATTCATTTACAGACATCAAGTTAGTTTCCTTACAGACCACTAGCTTTCTCTTTGTAACAGCACCTCATTTTGCTCACGGAGGTCTGTTAAAAGTGTCTCGTTTTAGGCTGTTAAAATAAGGATATCTGAAAGAAATCTGGCCCAGACGGGTGGAACTGCAACAGACTTAAAGATCAGATTTATTTATTTTAAATTTAGAGTACCAATTATTATTTTTATTTATTTTCCCCCAATTTGGAATATCCAAGTTTTTTTTTTCCTCCAGCACAGACGTTCTGATGGTGTGTAAGTGTCCTCTGATCTCACAAGCCTAAAGCCAGAATCAGCTTTTACACCGAGCACTGATACTAGAGAACAGAGACCAGCCCTGCCTCTTATCCACTCTAGTTGTACTTGGTGTCTGGCCAGTAGGGTTCCCTGTAGTGCGATGAGGAGAAGCAATCCCTGCCGTTTTCCCATCCCCCTCCCTCGGGGTCCCCAGCAAAGTTTGGCCTCTTTGCACAGCCCAGACATGAACTGGCAACGTCCAAGCTGTGTGACTCATCCTGTGCTCCCAGCGGCAGCGCTTTAACTGGATGAGCCACTTGGGGACCCCATCAGATTGTACTGTATTCAATTTGTTCATTTAAAACTTCAGAGAGAGTTGAGAATATGAAAGGATACCTGTGGCAGGGGATGGATATTAATGACATGCTTGTTGAAGTAATATAATCCAGTAGGAAAGGTTAATATGGTCCTAACTGGATTCATTCGATTCTATTGTATACATGTTTGGTTTGATTTAATCTAGACAGGTGTCACATTAAATGATGTTTCAGGGGTTACCATTATAGAAACACATTTTTTTGGGTTAACGAAGAACAAAGAACAAGGGTCTATGAAATCGGAATTTTGATTAGGAAATAAATACCCCCAACTCCAGTTGTTTGTAAGTTCTAGAAAATGTATTTACATTCTTTGGGGTTGCCACTTGCATTTGAGACATTTTGCTTGATAAATTGATTTGCATTTATTTGAAGAGAGATGATTTACCTAGGGAACTGGACAAGAAGCAGTCTGGGTGGGGTAAAGGGATAAAATAGTGTGTTACTTTTGTTAAAACCGTGAAATACAGCTATGGCCAAAGGTTTTGCATCACCCTATAGAATGAATACATCTTGCCGCATAAAGTCAAATTAAACCTGCTGAATAATGTTGAATTACATACTGCTTCATAGTTTTCCATATAAATAAAAAAAACTGACAAATTTAGAAATGTGACAAAATCTAACATGAAATACTGTACTACTAGTATGGCTTCCAGTAATTAATACTATTTTGTGTTTTCTTTGATCACGTGTTAAATAACAGATCGAAATTATGTCGTTTTTTTTTTGGGGGGGGGGGGGGGGGGGTTTGTTCAAATTATGTCTCGATCCTAAAATTATAGGTGGTGCAAAACTTTTAGCCATAGCTGTAGATTACCGAGTCACTTTTCATCTTAGAAGCACAACACAACATTTAGATCTCATCAGGTTAGTAAACCAGTCATTCCACTTTAAACCATCAAAGATAAGTTTGAGGGAGATTGGATGCAGCATGTAGTGTTACAGACAGACATGACCAGTGCAGAACGACTCACATTTTTAACCCTAATGAGTCCTCCTCCTTATTTCTGTTTTCATTAGGAAACTATGACAAGTTACGGTGGGATTCGGATGAGCAGAAGATCCTGGTTGAGAAGGTGGTGGTTCACCCTCACTTTCACTCCGCCACCTTCGACAGTGACATTGCCATGCTGTACCTGGTGCAGCCCGCGAGGTTAGGTGTGTATGTCACCCCCCTCTGTCTGCCCAACACTAACCTGGCCAGGCTGCTGCTGCAGGAGGGCAATGTCGGGCAAGCTAGTGGCTGGGGCAGCACCCGCTACCTGAGCAGCTCCTCACGCTTCCTGCGCAGGGTGGCGCTCCCAGTGGTGAGTTATGAGAAATGCATGAAGACCACCTCTCAGGTGATCACCGACAACATGTTCTGCGCTGGATACCTGGAGGAAGCCATGGACTCCTGCCGCGGCGACAGTGGGGGGCCATTCGCCATGCACTATAAAGACACCTGGTACCTGACTGGGGTGATCAGCTGGGGAGAGCGATGTGCTGCCAAGGGCAAATACGGGGTGTACACCCGCGTCTCCAACTACCTCACGTGGATCCAGGACACAGTCTCCTCACAAAACAACAATGCTTAGAGAAAAAGGTGCGATAGACAGCTATGACCAAGTGTTTTGCATCACCTAGAATTTTAGGATTGACACAATAATTTAAAAAGCTATATATATGATATTGCAAAAGTCAACCAAAAGCAATAATAGTACAGTATTTTTTCATGTTCGATTTCAAATTGTCAGATTAAGTATATGGAAAACTACATTATTCAGCAGGTCTCATTCGACTTTGTTAATTCTATAGGGTGATGCAGAACTTTTTGGCCATAGCTGTAGACAGGTTGGCATTATTGCTTTAAAAAGTATTTATAACAAATTCTGCGTGGAATGCAACACTAGCCTGAATTGGATGCTGAAATTAAGTTCCCAGTTTCCTTGCCTTGCAGGATGTCTGTTACTGCTTTACTTCCTTTGTCATTTCACCCCAGCATGGTCAGAAGTATAAGAGTCTAAAAGCATGGCTTGCAAAATTAGCTATATTTAACCTAGTTTAACCAATTTAAACATGTTTGTTGGGGCCTCCCGAGTGGCGCATCCAGTGAAGGCGCTCCACGTGGCGTGCAGGATGCGCCCTATACCCTGGAGGTTCAAATCCAGGCGGTCATTGCCAACTGTGACTGGGTGTTCCCAGGGAGCGGTGCACAATTGGCTGGGCGCCGCCCAGGTAGGGAGGGCTTAGGTCAGCAGGGGAATCCACGGTTCACTGCGCACCAGCGATGCCTGTGGCTGATAAAGCACCTGCAGATCTGCAGTGGAGCCATTCTGATTATACTTGTCCTCCAGCACTATAGGTCTGATGGCTTCACTGTGGATCCACCAGTGTGTTTCAGAGGTGAACCAGAATTAATAATAATACAATTGCCAATTCTAAATTGTGGGAAAAAATCATTAGCAATGACTAAATTAAAAATAAATAAATGTTTGTTAAAACAAAACATGTTCTTTTTCAAAACTGCACATTTGAGGCCTCTCTAGTGAATGGATGTGCACGGCAGAGAAAATGTGGGAAACCATTTTGCTAGCTACATTTTTAAAGGAAGAAGTTGAGGGAGCAATGTATTTAGCCTAAAACAAAAGATTAAAAGGAGTGGAGAATGTATGGAATAGGCTTTAAATGTGTATTTTGTGTATAAAAGATATTCACGGTGGCAGGGGGTGAATTTACTATAACATCTATACCTGCAACTATGCTGAATCGTGATTTTTAACCTTCAAAGTTCTCATCTGAATGTATCTGGTTCCGAGCCCCATTGATGGCTCAAACACGCTGAATATATTTGGTTCTGAGCCTCACTGATGGTTCGACCAAAAGAACCTCACCCCAGGTTTCCACTCTCACATTAGTAGCAGCAAAATCAGTTTTAAAAAGACTCACTTTCAGGACTTAGCACTCATTGAATGGGTCCCCACTTTCTGTATGACCTGGGAAAATGAACCAACTTAAAAAGCCCAACAGATCATATTTTATGTTAGGACTACAAATTGCAAGTCCCATTGAAATGCAAGTGAAAGTAATACAAAATTTGAAGCTAAAATTGAAATGTGTCTACAAAATGCACTTACTTCCCTTACCTACAAACCTCTAAATTGCTGAAGAAATAAACAGTACAGAACTAAATGTGAGACATCGTTTATTATTTAATCGAAGTAACAACTTTATTTCTGTACAAAGGGGCTCCAGTTTAAATACAACAAGGATCTGACAAAGACAGACTACAGGAATTCAGAGCAAAGCAAACAGTCGTATAATGCTGAGCAGTGTTATACATTCAAACTAAATAAAAAGTCTCTAAAGCAAAACAGTCCCAAGGGCAGAGAGGGGGTGGGAATAGCAGTTGGGTTCTGAAAGCAGTGACCGTTTAATAAAAAAAAAAAAAGGATTTAAAAAAAGGTGAATCACAAAGGCATCCGATTTCCCTCCACGCTGATTTTTACAGCATGCGCAGGCTTGGTCAGCCTCTTGATGTCAGCAAAGCGCCGCATCTGCTTATCCACGCGGGTTACCCCTTTCTTGATTGGCCCCTGCAAATGAAAAGCAGACAATTTGCAAGAGAAGATAAGGGCAAAATAACGGGTTCAAACCGCAACTTTACAGGAGCTGTAGATTGCCTGGTTACAGACTAGAGCTAGCACCAAAGTGTCGACTTGTCAAAATAATAAAGTGACAGAACCTCAGAAGCTGGTACTCGACTAATCGTACACTATGCGATTGTGAAATAATTGCAAAGTGTGTGGTTTCAGATAGCCACAAGCACAGTTGCAATCTACTGACATAAATTACATTTTAAACAACATAAAATAGTTTTTAAAAAATTCCAAGCCAGTTTAAAATTGAATGCACAAGCAGCAAAATGCTACGAAACAGTATGTTCACAAACTAAGTACCAGGCATGCATGATTTGACTGACCGTAGCCAGTCTACCTGATTGAGGACTAAAGGCTGATTCTTACTGGCACCCACCATGAGATGGTCGTGTAACCCGACCGGCAGGAATTGGATCACCAGACAGGCACATGCCTAGATTGAAACGTCCCTCAGCGATGGAAGTGTGAAGTAGCATTAAGGGATCCTGGATTGAAATTCTTGTTCAGCTGCCTAAACACCTACTGGTGCCTCTCATCACCAAGCTGCACCTCTCACTCTGTGATGCTCTCAATGTTGGTTCACTTAGCTTTTGGGCAACAATCATCAGGGCAGACTATCTGTCCAGAAGGAGGGGGAAATCTTACTAGCCCCTCTCCAAGGAGACCAGGCTACCTGATGCTGTTAGACCACCAAAAATCAGCATGCAGTTCAACACAGCAAAAACAATCCACAACGTTGCACTTCTGTACAGTTGATATAGAAAGAGGTAATGTAGGCTTTACAGAGAGCAAGAATGGGATCTTCACACACAGACATGCAACCAGGAGCAGCAGCACCCAAGCCATGTTATACAATACACATCTCCAAAGACCAAGACAGGAGTCTCGGAACTGGAAAACGCAACTTTTCATAACTGCAGTAAAACATTGTCTTCATTGTACAGTATGCAATTACATTAGTGTGTATACCAGCCAATAATTTGCTATGATTGCCCACAACAAATGGTACTAGAAAACAAATACAATGGAGTATTTTATTGTTTGCTAAAGTACAGTAATAGTGCTAAAGTCCAAGATTAGCCAGGACTTAAGCAATGGGACTTCAGGTGTACAGCGCTGTGAAATTTGGCCAGCTACTTTGCCTCCTTTCAGCACCACTTAGCAAGAGAAATGGGTGGACGTGCTCAACAGCTTACTTTCTTGAATCACAAGAAATATGTTGATACTGATTAAAAGACGGTTAGTTGGCATTTGTTTCTGAACACCTAAAGCAAGGGACTGGGGAGAGCAGGAGTTCTACCACACTGCAAGCTTTGTCTCACAATGTCAAGCCCCCGTGCCAGGAAGGGGCAGGTTCCACTTGCACCCCCTGGTCAGGATGCCCCTTGCCCTTGGCCCTTGCCCCTTGCTGGCCACAATGTGCTACAGAGGCATTCGGTTCCCCTCCACGCTGATCTTGACAGCTCCCTGTAGCTTTTGCCGCTTCCTCTGCTCAGCAATGCGTCTCTTGTGTTTCTCCAAGCGACTGAGGCCTTTCTTTGAAGACACAGCCTATTGAAAACCAACCCAGTTAGAGGTCAGTCATTGGCAGCTTTAACTTCTACCTTTTGTCCTGCAGATCTGGGCATTGTGGCCGGCTTGCCATTGGTCTAAGAAGTAATGAACTCAAAATGCTGCTTCTTCTAAAACATGCGTGCAGAGTGTAGGTATCAAACTGCAGAAAAGTGCAAGTCTATTGGCACCTCAGCTTAATTATAAAAGACACCTTAGGTAGTTAATTCATAAAAATAGGTTTTAATGGTGTGTCTTTCATTGACTTTGTTATTGATGCTGGATACACACACACACACTTGAGAGAAACTGGATAGTTTAAAAATGAGCTAGGTTAAATAGACAGTTAGTATAAAGGCAATGTGGGTTCAATATTAAGTGAAGCATCCAGATCGCAGGAAAGCTTTAGTGTGCCCTAAATTTTATGACAACCTGAAAGGTGATTGTACCCTATTGTGTGTCTCTCAGGAAATGGCATCTCTGGCAATAAACATTCCTTTTCCATAGTTTAAACTTGAAAGAAAACAGGCAAAATGCTTACTCCTTTATTCTCAAACTTCCTTCATATTAAAACTAGTTTTATTGCCTTGTGAGTAAAACATAAGGATATTTTGAAGTTACGTTCTCTTAAAAGTGGGGCACACATGGTCGATAATATTACTGGTTGACAGGAGACTTGTAAAAATGTAATTGTGTTACAAAGTGTTTGTCTGATTGCTATGTGCAAACTATATAAGATCTGAAGAAATTAATGCATCTTAGAAAACTGACTTGTGTGCTTGCGAGAAGTGTCTCCTGGACAATGTAATAAAAGTGGAACGAGTTGGATTTTCATAGACCTACAAATAGTCACAGAATACAGTTCTTTATTTAACATAAAGCCAATATCTCAAAGCACTTGGTCGCTATCACACAGAAAACAAAATCTACTTCCAATAACCTATGAAAAAACTAAAAACACATTTACTATTTAAATGCGCAACTATCATGAATTGCACAATGAAACACCAGCCAACCCACGTGCCACTTTTGTGTATAATTGCTTATATGCATTTTATTGGAACAAAAAAAAAAATCCACACCACTTCATCAGCGCTCCTTTACACCGATTCCTCATTTACAAGTGCATCATTTTGTGCAACTTAGCAGCCTTCTCAACATGTCTAATTTCTGGTCACACACAGTGTACTGCTGCCCGCCACAATGAAAACACCAGCAGTAAGTGGATGAGACAGAATAAGACTTTGCATTTTTGTTTTTTTAAACTAAAAATAGCATTTTGAAAACATCAAAAGTCTCTGTGTGGCTGACACGGCTCTAAACCACTGAGTGGGACTGGGGAAGAAGGGTGTTGATTTGTAAGTTTTGGAAAGCCTCAAACTCACCCGGTTAGCTTCTGTATCGACATTCCACCTTGGCCGCACGACGTAGTCCTTGTTGGAGGGCATGGGCACCCTGGCACGGGCACAGAACCCAGGCTCTCCTGGCCTCAGGGCCCTGAAAGCAAGCACACAGATTAGAGGTTATTTAAAAAAAATAAAATAAAAAAAGCTTCTGTCTAGCACAATCATAGCTGCCCTAACGGGGAGGGGGTGTTGTAAGTATTTACTAGACGCTATCCATCCTCCTTTATTTTATTCATGGTTTGTGTAAACATGTTATTTAAATGTAAATTTAAAGAATAAGCGCAGCACGCACAATTAGTGCCTTCTCGCGACATTATTAATATTTATTTATATGATATATATATATATATATATATATATATATATATATATATATATATATATATATGTATGTATGTAGGTATGTATACATGTGTTGCAAGAAGGCAGTGTGTAAGATCCTATGCAATAGTCAATAGTCAGTGTGCTCGCAAACAGCCAAGTAAGATCAATTTATGCCAGTGTCAAAATTACTTTTGAGGACTGCTGCACTAGAGCAATATTATGCTACTGTTGCTTTAATTGCAGGAGATACGCGCTGTGAAGTTGTTGCTCACTGAGTTCTGTATTTTATTTCAGTAAACAAACAGAAAAACTTGTCCCTAAGGAAATATGGTTTATACACTTTGTGAACCTGGCTAAACTTTACCAGCTTCAGCTTACACTGTTTTTCTGTCTGCTTGTACACATGCATTTGCCTTTTACTCTTGGGAGCGTAAGGGACCAGAGTGCGGGTAATCGAATACACAAAAATGTTGCATCCTGTGTATTAAAATAGGAAACTCTTTGAAATTTCCATCCCTAATTCTAATAATAAACACTATTAAAACAATATTCATAATAAAAAAATAACAATCTTTCTAAGGGTGCTGTCGCCAGTGTAGCCTCTCCCAAGTCAGCGCCAGTCTTGCTGAGTGATACCAAGACTGTGAATGGCATTTGACCTTGACCTATCGGATCCCAAATCAAGAAGTTAGACAATCTGATCACATATCTGGATATCCATGGGGACATCTTACTGTGAGACTGGATATGATGCAAGCGAAATGTTGAATTCATAACAAATAAAGCTGGTTTTATTTGCAAGTCTGGGAAACTGATGCCAAACAAGGCAGAAGTTTACTTCTTTTTTTTTTTCCATTGACATAATGGAGCCAGATGAAGCCTCCACTCTAAATGTTCATCTAATTTTTTTTCCATAATTACTTTATGATTCCTCTTGGCTTATTGGTTGCTTATTTGTACTAAACCCGATTTGTAAAAGATTTGCCATGTCATGGTGGTACTCGTTCCCAACACAGCACTTCGGTACGCAGTCTCAGATTCTAACTGTACAACAAATATGACGTGCGGTGGGAAAGCTAGGATTAGTTCGTAGTTATGTTTTTAAAAAATGGTTTCTAAATTAGTTTTCAGCTTTTTGGCACACTGGCCCATTTTCCTGGATTCATGAAACGGAAGCCATGTGCACTACATATATATTATACTAGTTAAATGTGACCGGCCCAGTCGGGCCTGTGGTGCCAAACTGCGCTCTCTACTGGCCCCGTGCCACCAGGCCACGGTTAACGTCGAACCCTGCCGTATATTTCTGTACAAGACTGAGCATTTCATTATTTATGCTGTAAAGCTACTTAATGCTGAAAGAGTTCAAACAGGAGACATTTTTTCAGTCCACAAGAGTAACTTCTACTGTTATAATGGAAAGCTATACTTAGAGTGCAATTCAGAAGGGCTGGTCTGTCTGGCAATACTTACTTCTCTTCTCCTGTGAGCACCTTATCCAGGTCCCTGCGGGGAGTCTGTCCACCAGAACTGCAAAGAGAAAAGTTACATCATAAACCGCTACAGCCTGGTTGACAGGAAAGGAGAACTAAAGAAGAGAGAATGTGTGGTTTGAACAGAAGGAAGCCAGTTTGAATCGCTTAGAAGAGGGTTTGCTCAAACATATTCAGTACCTTTTAATGAATATGTTCAGGAAAAGAGTTTTCCTAATTTACCAGGTATGAATTAAAAACGTATATCTTTCCGTCAGATGAAGATGCTGTTCTCTCATCTTGATGTGTCCAGCGATACCTGTGGAATCCGGCATTTTTTTTATTTAGTCAATGGCCACCAAATAAATCTAAAAGTAGGCAGTGTACCGACTTATACCAAACACATGCATGATCGATCACACTAAAGGATGCACCACACACTGCAAAAACATGCCAGAACACTCTACCACTGTCAACTTAACCTGTAGTACAGACTGAATTGTAATAATTAATAATAATTGTAATTGAAGAACTGAGGTATGGGTTAAGAGATATATGATAAACTGAATAAATATTACACATACAGAAAGTCTAAAAGTATGGAGTAACATCAGAACAGATTTGACTTGGACGTGCTAGAACGTCAATATACTGAACCTTTTAAACTATAACCGATATATATTGCTTGTCTACTACACTAGAGAGCTTACATTTATTGAAGCTCATTCATTTATTCATTGCTCCCACCACCACCACGCCCCTCAAAACAAACAGGCAGGATGCCCCAAAACACCAGTCTGCATCGTGCAGTCACTGAATTCAAACTCAAAAGGGGAGGAAACCTGGCAGACTGAGAGAATACATCCGGTACAGCATCTTCTGAGCTCTCCACCTTAGACTGGTCTCTGAGAAGGGTTGTGCAGAGGGGTATAGGAGATAGACAGCAAGAGAGAGAATCAGTGGGAAAGTATGAGCGAAATGTAGATGAGGGGAAAGAGGGGAGGACATAGAAGACAAGTGGAGTGGCACACCCAGAGAACACTTCAGGTGCTCACTTTGCACTATTTTCTCCATGATTGGTATTTGTCTTCACAGTACAAACACTTCACTCAATACACAACTAATCCTGCAACATTTCAAGATGACGTTAGAAATCGTACATTTTATTCACATTCTAGGACTGAATTGAGTTAAATATACTATGTTCTCTCTAGATGAAGCACTCTGTTTCATCACAACTGCCTACATACAGGCACCATAATATCTTCGTCAGAAGTAACTTGTGGGACAATAAAACAAGCGTCTTAAACAGCATGGACAAAAGCTTGGTGAAGAGCTGTTGCCGAACTGAAAACCATGTTGTAGTGTGTGTAAATGGTCTGTTATTTTAAGTAAAGGCCTGATCGTGCACCTCAGTCTTCGACGTGTTGGCATCTGCTGGTCCAGATCTCTCTGTTGCCTCTCCTCTCGCGTCATCGCCTTGTAGTTCGACGTCAAGCCAAATATGGGCCGGGACCACTCATCTGTCACACACATGGACACAGACATTACAACCAGTCCATTTCATTTACAAGACAGAATGAATGAAATAAAGACATTCATGAAATCCGCTATAGCAATAGCTAAGGATGAAATGTAATGCAACCAATTCCAACCACTACTGAGGCACTGGGAAGTGATGTTTATCATTTAAGAACATGTTGTAAGAGAAAAAAACATATATATTGCAGAAGACTGTTGACACTTACTGGGATTACCTAAATTTACGATCCACTGTAGTACCCTGTGCTAGAGTCCTGCATCAGGTCGGGTGCCCCGCAAAAGGGGTCGGGTCGGAATGCGAACTTTTTCACGGTTTGTGGTTTTGGGTCAGGCTCGGGTCTGAATTTTAAAAATCACTGAAAACAGTATCTGTCCTTTTAGCGTACTGCAACCCTTTCCCAAATAACGTATTACAAGAGAAATGTATTTCCTGCATCAAAGTGGGAGGCGATTAGGGAGGACTAAGCAGTGCTCTCAGTTTGTTTCGCCGCTTGTTTGATACGTCGCAAGATCCTTTTATTATGTCTGCTTGGTGACATTAAAACTGTCTGTGGATGAGGTGAAACAAAAAATAGCATTGGGTTTATAGCATGTAGTGGGTAATAGTGCGAGAGGTAAATCAGAAGTGTGGAATTCTTTTGGAATCATAGCGATGAAAACGATGAACATGTGACCGGATTCACTGCTTGTAAAACCTGTCATGTTTTTGTGCATGACCCAGAAACAAAAATAGTATATCATCTCTGCAAAAGCACAGGTGTAGCTCCCTTTCAACTGGTAGCACAAAAGGAAGAGACGGGTATTTTATTGTAAAGTAAGTAGAGACAGTTAATATGTTACTATGTTAAAACATATCCAGACCACTAGAGGGAACTACCACGCTGTATTGCCTGCTGTGTAAACTCTGTGGAGAACGTGAGAGCATGAGAGCCAGTCAATGCAGGCAGTACGTAAAGGACAAACACTTGCAGGTCGAGGCGGGTTGCAAGTCTTATTAAAAATGGGTAGGATTGCAGGTCGGGTAGGAAGAGGGTTTAACCCTTTGCAGTCCGATGTCGGCATCATCAAAAAGATGTAAAGCACAGGTCTCTAATTGTTTTTTCTCCGGAAAAAGCAGAGAAAACCTTTCAATGGCCGAGTGAGACCGATAGGAGCCGAATGAGGCCGGGAAAAAAAAAGGGGCGTATCTGATAACCCCAAGCACCTCAGCGATAACACGGACATAAGCAAAGGAGATAGATGCTTCTGCAGCCAGCGCTCAAAGAACATCACTGACATTTGCTGAGCTTTTTGAGATGTTATAGTAATAACATAATGACTTGGATCACATTATTGAGGTGATAAAGTGACCAGGGGAAGATTTATCACTATGCATGACTATAAAGAGGTATGTGAAAAATACAGCGGTAGGGCATGGCTGGAGATACAGTACTGAGTATCCTTTAGCGAGTCAGTGCCTTTTAAACCTGTTTAAACCGCGCGTGTGAAAATAAATTGGACCCGACGTGCCTGACAAGCGCTGAATAAATGGACCGCTATGGGTTAAAAAAAAAAAAAAAAAAAAAATATATTGGACCTACAAAGGACCCTGCCCTGTGCTAATCCCCCATCTTTATTGCATAACATACAGCAAAACCATTAAAATAATGTATTTGAAAACACCCAAGACTATGTTATTGGACTTGTGTCTACAGATCACAGGACATTGTAATGTAATAGTCCAATGTTGTTACAAATGATTATTACACATTTAGGGAAAGTCTTGGAAGGCAATTTTGCTAAAAGCAGTTATTGATGAATTTGCTCCAGCTTTAGTATTCTCAGCTAGTTGTTTTAGATTATAGTTAAAAGCATTTTTTTTTTAACTATTTAAATTATGACCCATTGAGAAGACCGAATTCATATAACTGAGTTTTTATTAGCATAATTATCCTTAAGGGGCTGATCACAATGCGTTACGCTCCTAATGGGCTACTTGTACGTTGTATGATAAGATTGAATGATCATTAATGAGGGGCTATTTTATTAAAAGATAATGAAATGAGGGAAGAGCTTGCATTCATATCATCTACAGATCACACTTCACTTCCTTCAAAGAACGATTCGGCCAACCGAAAATGAGAATGCAGGAGCAGTCCTTACTGATGAGCTTCCCCGCCAGGTCTTTATTGCTCCGGGATTCCTTGGGGTGCTTGTACAGGTACATGACAGCCCGGCCAATCCCACTGTGCTTCAGGGTCTCCTGGCTCACACTGGGCAGCTGCGATACAAACAGGAGGAGACAGGATGAACAGCGCACTACAGCTCATGTCAACACACTCCTCTTTCCCAGGCCTTTGAGACCTTGATGACGATGCATTCTCATGAATGTGTACTACTGTTATAATCATGCAGTGAATTTCTGGAATAGGATTTGCATGACACCACTTTGCCAACTGAAGTGTTTTTAGTTCAGCAAGTCAAGGACATATGGGACTTTCAAGATGCTCTCATGAGTTTTGTGACCTACTATGGATTATACTTCTGGTTCCCAGTTTTTGGGTTTTATTTTTTTCACCACTGTGAAACTCAAGCCTTGTTATACATTAGCCTATACATTCGTAATCTTAACTGAAATTCCAATAGCCTTAGCCATTATAGAAACAGTTGTCTCAAATTAATTTTACCTTCAAGCAAAACACAGAATAATCCCACAACCATACTACAATAAGCGATGATTATTATACATGCAATTATTGAAAACATAATATTACCACAATATCGCTGATCACTGTTTAAAAGTGTGTCTATAACCCTAGTGTTCGAACTACAACCCCATTTAAGGTATTTCATACATGTAAATGCAGAATAATGCCAATACTCGATGGTTTTACTAATGCAAGACCAATAGAACAAACAAATAAATAAATAAAATAAAGCGTCAGTAGCTTTTCACTAAAACCAGTTTGTTGTTTTGAGTAGTAGTATTTCCAGTGTTGCGCGAATATGCTCAGTACTGTTCAAAACTTTGCAAATTACAATGTTACACAGGGTTCAAACAAACTAAGCGCGGGCAATTTCAAACAAACACAAAACAGCCACAACTTAAAATAGAATCATATAACCATGATAAGCCTTTTTTTTGTCAAGATATGTTTACAGACAGTCAATACATAAAGCTGTTTTTTGTTTGTTTTGTTTTTTTTAATAAAAGACCTGTAAATGGTGGAAGCTGTTATACAAATTGTAAACATGAAAATTGGTAAAAATAGAAAACTAAGCACCCCAATTACACTTCTATTAAGGGATGAGAGTCTTTTAAACAGACATCATCAGTTCTCAAGTAGACAAACATTTCGGCTAGTGACTTCTTTATTAGAATTCATGCTTTAACAAACTAAATGTTTTAATCTAAACCACTTGGAATAATGAAGGCACCAGACAAAAAGTGTTTTAACTGTCACGTTATTTTTCGGTATGTAAATGTCAACTCTTTCAACCTTATCAGTTGGCCTAATGGAAACTTACCCAACCTAACTATGAAGAAAGTATACAAACCAAAAAAAAATAAAAAAGTGTTCCAAAAACCTCCACTCTTATAAGGTTTTAGGAAGGCAGAACATGTGTAGATAGGAGAACATTTTTTTTTTAAGTAAAGGATTTGGAGGAAAGACTCTTTTACTTGACTTACAGGTAGATTCATTTTGCTACATGCATCAGGTATTAGGAATTTGGGTTAACCTAACACTTTCATGTGTTCTGATTTTGAATGTTCTGTTTCATTGTTTTCTTCTTAGTTCAACACATTATTTATTTGTGTAATTAGTTTGTGCTGGGTTATTTTCTTACTGGACACAAATCTGGAAGAGCCTGCTACAACTGTTGAGGCTAGCTTGGATGTAAGCAATATCACAAAGTAGATCACCATAACCTACATCCACTGTGTGCACAGATAAAGTAATTAACACAGAGATAAACAGATTCCGCTATATAACCCCAGATTCTCACTCAATAGCTTGCTAAAGTATTAACAACATTAAATCTGCAGATCTCCATAGAGATAAAATAAAACTTCTAACACTTTTCATACCCACTGGATAAGTGGTTCTTTAGATACAGGTAAAACAGTAGTGTGTGTTCAGTGCCCCCGCTGCATCCTCAGCAGTTTATAAGAAGAGAGGCAACATCCCCAGTTCTCACCACATCAACCCAGGTTCTCTTGGCATTGCCTTCATTTCTAAGAGGTATTCCCAGGCTGTATTCACGGAATGGAATCCCCACCCTTCTCCCCCCTTACCTCTTGCAAGATCCTGAGCAGCTCCTCTCGGATCTTCAGCGCTGGCAAGCTCTTGTCTGGGAGAGGGCCGATCCATTCTTTAATAGCGCTCATCACACCACTGTCAATGAACGTCTCTTTTAAATCTTGCCTGGAGAGGACAAACCGTTTTATATTTTTATATAAAGTTTTATATAAAGTCTTATATATATTTTTATATATAGTTTTATATAAAGCTCAGCACACAGACTACATTTCTAATCCGGAAATGAAAGTTCAGGTGAATATTTAGCAATGACTGGCCTAGGGAAAGGTGTGCAGGGTTGTTTTCTAAACTCTGGCTGCTCTCCGCTTTAAAAGGAGACTCACTTCTTCAGGTGCATGACGACAGTGGGTAGCAATGTAAGTTTCTTCAGTGCTGGCTTCTTCTGGCCATTCAGAGTCCGGTCCTCCTGCAGAGATGGCAAGATGGTATTATTAACATAGAACACAAGACAACAGAACTCCAGAACATGGACAGGGCAAGAGACAAGGCAAGAGAACTACTCTTCCTAGACAGAACCGAAATTAAATAGCAAGTCTGCTCTACAAATAGCAGTTAATTGAACAGAGATATAAAATCATTCACAGTGTAATAGTGTTTATTGACTGCAAATTAATTGTCCGGTCCGTACGTGTGGTATGTGCATACAATCCATTTAAACTATGGATTATAAAGGTCAGCACCGCTTTATCGGGATGCCTCAGGAGCTGTAAAAATATTCGGAGTAAGCAGCTGTCTCAATTAAACGATAGGCATTTGTGACGATCTTAGTCACATCCCATTATGAGTAAACATTAAATAAGAGTTTTTTTGTTTGTTTTTTTAATAAGTTCCTAAACAAAATGAAATCACTGTTTATTTCTAC
This sequence comes from Polyodon spathula, assembly GCF_017654505.1. Lineage (NCBI taxonomy): Eukaryota > Metazoa > Chordata > Actinopteri > Acipenseriformes > Polyodontidae > Polyodon > Polyodon spathula. The sequence continues at coordinate 43,267,458 of NC_054544.1, forward strand.
ATGAAATGAAAAAAAAAATTAAGGCACCTGCGATGTTGACACATCAACTTTCTTTGCAAAAGCAGCCTGAGAAACCACAGGGGACTCCAGCTCCTTCAGGAATTCAACGTGATTTACGCAAGTCACAGTGTAATCACGTACTCTTGCTCTGAAAAGTAGCTCTGTATCCGAAAGCGACGTCCCAATAAATAGCATTGAGACTGACCGTCTCCCAGAGTTGTATCCCATTTAAGCAGAAATTCGGATTATCAGTACCCCGATTAGGAGTCGCCGACTGTACTTAGTAATAATGTACTCTGGCAACAAATTAACGAGGGTTACTGGAAGGCGAGTCTTATAATCGAATGGCTATCCTCAATCACTTTTGAACATAAGTGAGACTGTCATCATCTATGATCAGATTTGCAATAAACTGCATGTTTACAGACACAGTATCCTCCTCAGCAAATTCAGAAACACGAAAAGAATAAAAAATTCAAACGGCAACCGTTTTGATTAAAAGTCTTTTTCACAATGTCTTCAACTGCTGGATTCACTAGATCTACTATTTGGGAGTGTGGATTTCATATGTATTCGAATATATCCTGCCACTGTATTTGGGAGCAGCTCACCTCGGCTGCCTCCGTCATCTTGGCGATCATGGCGCTGACCACGTCGTCCGCGTCGCTGATGAACGTGCCGCCGTCACGGTTCCGCCGTCGCTTCCCTCCCAGGGCTTTCTTCCTTGCCAGCATCACGTCAAAGTCAGACATGAAGCTGGAGACACAGGAGGGGAAACAACCCGTTACCTGAAGTTCTCCATGTTTATATGCTGAAAGCATCAACTGAAAGTGAGAACTCGTATCCGTTTGGTACAAATAGCTGACAAGTATGTAATGATAAAGCTGTACTACCAACTAGTCCTTGCAGATTATAGTGGGAATACTGATGCAAATGACTACTGGCTTCACGCCAGCAGGGAGAATATTAACCCTTTGCTGCCCAGTGTCCACTATATCTGACGTTGAGAAAACAGACATTAAAAAATAGGTATGGGAACACACCCAGGGCGGTAAAGGGTTAAGATCCTAGCAGCTCACATCTATTGGGTACATACTCTTTTCTACCACCCCTTTCAACGTCATCAGAGTCGGAGTCTGCTGCTGCCACCTGCTGCTGCCTTGATGCTGCCTCTGCTTTAGACTTCTCTCCTTCCAGGTCCTCCTGGTTAAACCCCTGCAAGAAAACAGACACATTATATTTAGTTTGCCAAAACTCTGACTTAACTCAGTATAGTACATAAAATGAATAGTGTTTACCATCTGAGGCAATACAGTAACCACAACAGCAACTAGTCTCCAGTCTGAATGACAAGTTGTAGAAATCAAAACACCTGGATGCAGACCGACTACTTTCAGCAACTTTATTTCAGCATATAACACAGGCACTGTGCTCTCCTCTCTAACAAAACCTTAACGCACTGTAATCAAGTTACTAAATAAACATCACAATTAGAATGAATATATGTAGGCTTCTACATATTCTTAAGTTAAACACTTTTCCCCAATACATTTTACAACCTAAAGGTAACTTAAATACTGATTGTATGAAGTTATTATTTAGACAACTGGAAATACCAGTGACGCAAAATCACCCATCACTGATAAATTAAAGCTTGACACGACCCCAAGGCTAACAAAATAAACTAAATGGAATCTAGCACCTCTAGTGGGGACTGTGGAATAACTCCTCCCATCTGATGCAGGCTTTGTCTTAATTGCTGAGCCTTTTTTTTTTTTTTTTTTTTTTTTAACCTGTTGCTGTATATCATGAAAGTGCTTTTGCACATCTGATGCAAGTCTCATGCTACTTTGCAAATGGAGAATACATTTGAATACTGCCTTGAGAATTGGTGGCGCAAACTCAATGTGAATTCCACATTCCAGTGGAGAACCAATTCTCCTAAAAATCCAAATCTTTGAGAATAGATGGAGCCCATTATATATATATATATATATATATATATATATATATATATATATAGTATAATTAAGATTAAATATTTATATATATATAGATATAGCCAAGGCTAGACAGCTTAGCCAAACAGCTATAATAATATAATTTTTCATGAATGTATATGGCTGCATTAAAAATGTCAAAATATAAAATTCTATGTACTGTAAATTCTTCCTCCTCATCTTCTTCTCCAGATTCCCCAAAAATGTCAGCAATCATTTTTCTGAAAAAAAGGAGAAACATTTTAATTCAAATTGTTTGTGTTACAGGTTGGTTTCCTCGTATTTTAAAATACCTTTTCACCCAGTGCAACCACTGGAGACTAAATATTCAGTTTAAACAGAGGATACACCAGTACTGTAGTTATTCCACTAATGAGGCAAGGCAACTAGCCCACATGTGTATGCAACAAGTCTAATTTATGAAAAATAAATAAATAAACAAATTCTGGAGAACTACTTCCCCAGATAAAGCTCAGCATCTGCTTAGCAATGCGGCATTATTTTGAAACGGCGATTAATAAGAGAGTAGCCAAGGTACTCACTCCTCTTCATTGTCGGACTCACTGTCACTCCCAAAGAGTGTTTTCCCATCCTTCGTGGATCCTTCCTTGTCCTCCTCATCCTCGCTGTCTGAACCCAGCGCCTTGAGCTTCTGATTGGTGTCGGATTCCTCTCCATCCGACAGGATGCGGCTCTTCTTCACAGCTGGGGTGGATCAATACAAACGCTACGTTACAGACTGAAAGGAGTCGTGCGTATTCAAATTTGAAAACAGATTTTACAGGTTTCACAAGATGCTACGCCCCACCCTGCAACTCCCTTTAGTTTGGGTGATGGAAGAATACATTTTCTTTGACTTGCAAATCCTGGTTTAAGAGAACAGCTATAACCCCGCTTGAAGACGTGGGTTATAATCTCAGGACTTGCATGCCGATTTAGCTCAACAATCACTTCTCTCCTACCTCCTCTCTTTACTCCTAGCAAGTTTTCGGATGCTTCAATGTCTTTTTTGGAGAACCGTCCATAATTAGGCTTTCTCCTCTTCAATGTTTATGAATTAGGGGCTCGTGAAACGTTACACAGTCTCTGGGCTCGCAAAATCACTAGCCCGACATTCCAGGACAAACAAAAAAAAAATAATCCGTCGGACAACGTGTTTTTTTTGGCTGCTTCCCCAACGGGCAATCTGATTTTTTTATCGTTATCACTCCTCTATAACAAGATAATGTTCTGTGCTTTAATCAAACAGAGGTTTCCACTCACAGATCATCCTGGTAAAACACATTTAGAGGGATCAATGTTTTTCATTGGTAATGCTTAAGTGATTTCTGGTACACAAACGTCACGGATGCACCTTTGACTTAACTGAACACACATGCACTCAGCAGAATTGGGATGGAAATGAACAGGAGGAGTCAGGGAAGAATTCATTTTTAAAACCGCGGTTAAATGCTAGAATTATGGTTGATGTTTAGCTGTGAGGTATGTGACAAAGAACAAAAATTGTTTCCTATTTAGAAAATGAAACTGCTGGATATTATTATTATTATTATTATTATGATGTAGATTTGTACAGAAACCCAACACGTTGTACCCCCATTCGTGGCAACATTAAAAAAAAAAAAACACCATAACATTTAAAAATGCAATCAGGTGAGCATAAAGCCCTGGGTATAGTTATATTTTAATTCAAGTAGGTGTACTATCGAAAAAAACATGTCGCTACGCTTTTTTTCTGAGTGCAGTTGAGTCAGAGTTGTGTGTTGCTTTGGTGTAATAATGTAAGGCTAACATTACTGTTAACTTAAAAAAATAAAACTGTCACGTCACACTGTCACTGCCCGCCTATGTGGATAACTAACGAAAAACTAGAAACTAACTAAAACACAAGTCTGGGAAAAACAAATGGAAGTCTGGAAAAAGTATGTAATTTTGATGTCGAAAAAGCGTATGAACCCCAAGATACTGTACCTATATTGAGTACAGTGTATTTTGTACAAGTCAAAGTCCACAGGTCAACTTGACATTTTTTTGGACAACCAAATGTATGTTTACAATGGACTGCCCGAAGGGCAAGTACTGTTAACAAAATTTTGCGAGCCCTGAGTTTCTATTCAAGATGAGTTTCTTTTACATTTCTTAAACAGCAAAGATCCAAGAATCTAGTGTATTGTTTAATGGTATATAATTGCAGATGTGCACATTAAATGTCACTGAATACTTACTGGATGTTTCTTCCTTCTCTTCATCCTCGCTGTCAGACAGGATCGCCACCTTCCGCTTTACTGAAATGACAAATCCGGTTACTACAAGGTTCTCTTCACAACAGGGTAAGTGCTTGGAGAAAGTGATACTCTAAAGTGAGAAACTTGCTACAAACACACAAACAGCATTGCCTTAAGCGTCACCTAAAACGTATAGCCAATTTGTTTTAGAGCAGCAATTACTTATGTGACTGTATCCGATTGTTCAGTGTGTCAGGAATTAAATACTGTTTGACTATTAACCCTTTGCGATCCTATGTTGAACTAGGTCCGACAATACAATTTTCCCTTTCCAGTCAGTCAAAAAGATGTAAAGCACAGGTCTCTAGTCTTTTTTTTCTGGAAAAAGCTGAGAAAACCTTTCAATGGCTGAATGAAACTGAAGGGGGGGGGGGGGGGGGGGGGGGATAAAACTCAGACCCATGCACTACAGAGAACATGGACATAAAGGAAATAGCTGCTTCTGCATCCAGCACTCAAAGAATATCCTGGACATTTACAGAGCCTGTATTTGATGTTATAGTAATAAAATAATAACTTGGAACGCATTATTGAGGAGTTTGGTGATAAAACGAGTGATCAGGAGATGATTTATCAGTATGCACGTCTATAAAGAGGTATGTGAAAAAAAACAGAGAACAAGGGGTGGGGCTTGGCCGGAGATACAGTACTGCTGTCGTTTTGCGAGTCAATGCCTTTTAAACCTGTTTTACTCTGAAAAAAAACCACTTTAAACAGCGCGTGTGAAAAATAAATTGGACGCGCCTGACAAGCGCTGAATAAATGGACTGAAAGGGGTTAAGATGCTCTGATGTACAGATCATGGCATTCTTATCCTGGCACGGATTGCAAAGACATATATAAAACAATGAGCACTAGTCATTAGCTGCTACGCTATTTGAAGCTATTTGATCAACAAAACGTAAATCTGGTGGTGTTGCACTTTCTTGGTCATCTTACCTAGAAAGTGAAATGGTTCCCTCCCCTTCTTTCCTGTTATTAAGCAACTAGCTGCTTCCCCTATTAACAGATATGCTTCCTACCAGAAACACTTCAGAAATCCAGCAGTAACCGGACTTCACTTAGACTAAGGAATTGAAACTAAGGACTATTTTTTAGCCTAATGTAATCTTTGATATCATATAATATGAACATGCATTTCAAAATTTCACATTTGAGGCCTATATAGCAATTGTAAGTGTACGGCTTATGGAATTCATTTGAAAGATATAGAATTATTTTGTTAGATACAACCACTTCAAATTATTTTGTTTTACCTTTATGTCAACTGCGAGTCAAGAGAAATGGGCTGCACAGGAGCCAAATTAAAAATAAAGACAAATAACAGCAGCAAAACAACAAATTTACTTCTGTTAGCGAGATGAAAGCAGTAGTTTCCTTACCTGGTTTCTCCCCTTCCTCCTCCTCATCACTATCAGCCAGTTTGCGGCGTTTGGGTGCCTCTCCATCCTCGCTATCGCTGCCGTCAGCTTGTGATGGCTTCACCTCGTCCTCGCTGTCTGAACTCACCACTCCCTTCTGCTTCCTGACGTTCTCTTTGTCACCATCTGCCTCGTCATCTGACTCTATCCTGCGCTTGCGTCTCGGGGTGTCCTCATTTTCAGACCCGCTCCCTTTGGTTTTGGGAACCTCCTCATTTTCCGAGTCACTGTCTTTACGTTTGGGAGCAGCTTCGTTTTCCGAGTCACTGTCCTGATTTTTGGGAGCCTCCTCAATTTCTGAGTCGCTGTCATAAGGCCTGGGAGCAGTCTCCTTTTCCGAGTCACTGTCCTGATTTTTGGGTGCATCCTCTTTTTCCGAGTCACTGTCTTTACGTTTGGGAGCGGCTTCATTTTCCGAGTCACTGTCCTGATTTTTGGGAGCCTCCTCAATTTCTGAGTCACTGTCATGAGGCTTGGGAGCATTCTCCTTTTCCGAGTCACTGTCCTGATTTTTAGGATCCTCCTCAATTTCCGAGTCACTGTCATGAGGCTTGGGAGCATTTTCCTTTTCCGAGTCGCTACCTCGCTGTCTGGGGGCGTCTTCGTTTTCTGAATCACTGGCCATGCTGTTCTTCTGCCTGCTGTGTGCGGGACTGTCATCTTCATCGCTTTTCTCTTCCTGACGAAAGAAAAAAAAAATAACAAAGTTGAGCACCACACAAGCAGAGTGAGATCACCAGGCTGCACAGCCGATCTAGGGAATGGAGGCAGGATAAATTATTCACCAGTCAGTGAAAATATGCCACGAGAGGTATGGAAATGTTTTTAATGTCTTAGTTTTATTTAAAGCTACAAGTGAAATGTGATTGGTGGCGTCAATCTAGCCTCCCAGGAGACATGAATCCATATGACAAAACCACCATACAATTACAGCATGTAACAAGCACACCCACTCTCAAATTGGCCATTACAAAACCCTCTGAATGAAAGCCCAACAAAATGGTGTCCATGTTATATCCCAAAATACAATTTAAGTATATATTAAATAAAAAAACATGGGTCACAACTATGTTACAAGTTTGCCCCAATACAAAAATATTGACTAAAATGCTTTCAGAAATTCCTGTTAACTGTCTAGAAATAGTTTTTAAAACAATGATTTTGTTGGCTGACTACATCATCGCTCTGGGTTTGACAGGGTCGGAACTCATCAACCTGGACAGCTGCTTCTGAGTATGAAATTAGTCCTCCAGGGAAACATTCTGAGGTCAAACAAGTCCTTCTAGTGAAAAAAGATGATGCAAGCAGAAAACCAGTTCCAAACGAACACTAGAGATGCATGACAGGCACATTCAGGCATTAGTAATATGACCCGCAGAATGTGATACTCAGGCCACTGGTTTCATAGTACCTGATTAACACTAACCCTGGACTCCCTTACATGTAGCAAACTTAGTTAACCCAATATTGAAAAAATTCCAGCTAACGTTACATATCTGTCCAGTTCTGCACCTCCATTTGCTATGTAGTTCAGCATCGAAGCTTTATTCTGTGACACCATTCCAATGTCTTCTGGGTCATGTTATTGGCTGAAGCATGCCAGTTAGTAGGGGAAGCAGCTGGTTGGCTAACGACAGGAAAGCAGCTATTGAAGGGGTGAGGACAATTTCATCCTCCAAGTGAAATGACCAAGAAAATGCAGCACTGAAAGCAAGACTTGCAAACAGATATATTTAAGTGTACTACCAGATTTACTACACTGTAAATTGTGATTCGTTCAAGCTGCAGCTTTGAAACATATAGAGAGCTTGAATTTCATTTTTGTGTGCTTGTGGGATTTCCCCCCCTATGCTGCAGCCAATTGGGAGGATTCCAAAATTTTATGGGGGAATGGAAAATGAAAAGGCACTTTTGCAAATAAAAAACAATATATATATATATATATATATATATATATATATATATATATATATATATATATATATATATATATATATATATATATTTACTGCATCATCATTCACACTGGTGTTGCTTTAAAATAAGCTGCTTTCAGGAGACCTAACAGCTGTTCATCACTGAGAGACAGAGCACTCTCCATTGCTTTTGCCATTGCCTGATGAGAAGTTTTTGCATGCAGAAGAAAAAGGTGCTTTTCTGCTTGACCAGAGCTTCATTTCTTTTTTTTAACTCTTTACATATTATTTTTTGCTGTTTTCATTTATGTATGTTTAACTACTGGATGTACTGCATATATGTAGCATATCAAATGAATGGCCTCAAAATATCCTTTCATATTATGTAAGCTGCAACAAGATCAGGCATACTATACCATACTCATGAGAAGATCTTTGTATACTTTTGCTTGCTAGCTATATATATATATATATATAATATATATATATATATATATCACTAAGAGAGAGAATTGATGCGGTTGAAAATAAGTAGGGGATAGTCCTTCAGACTTCAATTTCCCATGGCTCAAGATCACTGAGACAGTTAAGTGCGTACACTCAGTTTCTTAATGATACACACTAACTCAAGGATTAAAAATTATTTTCATTTTATTTAAACAAACAGGAGATTTAAAAGACCACGTCCACTGTATATATATTATATATACAGTGCCTATAGAAATTCTACAACCCCTTGAACTTTTTTCACATTTTGTTGTGTCAGTGCCCCAGAGTTTCATGCATTTGAATTAGGATTTTTTTCCCCCCACTTATCTACACACCATACTCTACACTGTTAAGCGAAAAAAGTTTTTTTTATTGAGAAAAAAATTATATGTTAAAAAAACAAAACTGAAAGATCATAATTGGATAAGTCCATCCCAGTTTTAGCTTTCTTGAAGAGGGCAGCAGGTTTTCTTCAAGGACTTCTCTTTACTTTGTTCCATTCAATTTCCCTTCTATCCTGACAAGTGCCCCAGTCTAGTCCCTGCCAATGAGAAACAACCCCAAAACATGATGCTGCCACCACCATGCTTCACAGTAGGGATGGTGTTCTTTGGGTGATGTGCTGTGTTGGGTTTGTGCCAAAGACAACACTTTGCATTTACGTCAAAAAGTTCAATTTTTGTTTCGTCAGACCACAAAATGTTTTGCCACATGGCTACAGAATCTCCAGAGTGTTTGTTTGCATACTTAAACAGGATTCAAGGTGGGTTTTCTTGTGTAATGGCTTCCTTCTTGCCACCCTGCCATACAGGCCAGATTTGTGGAGTGCTTGGGATATTGTTGTTACATGAACACTTTGACCAGTCTTGGCCATAAAAGCCTGTTGCTCTTGCAAAGTTGCCATTGGCCTCTTGGTAGCCTCTCTGATCAGTCTCCTTCTTGCTCGGTCATCCAGTTTGGAGGTCTGATCTAGGCAGGGTCTTGGTGGTTCCATACACCTTCCATTTCTTAATAATCGTCTTGACCGTGCTTCAAGGGATATTTTGAAAGCGCCTTTGTGCTCATGGTTGAGTCTTTGCTTTGAAATGCACTACCCAGCTGAGGGAACCTACAGGAACTGCTGAATTTATCCTGAAATCATGTGAATCACTACAATTTAACAGAGCTGAGCTTCTAAGCTTTCCAACAATACCACCCCTTTCAGTCTAGCTGCTACAATGACGGAGCAATTGACTCAAAATGAAACCTAAGCTGTGAATTCTGTCACATGACGAGAGGCTTAACTTCAGGCAATCATAGCTCCGGCTAGGACTGCCACACACACACACTGAATACGTTATTGGAAAACCCAGTCTGTACTTTTAAAGGCACTTACGGTGCCTGATTAATTTGTGCGTAAACCTTTGACGTGCTGGCACCCTCGCGTAACTTAAACTATCCAGCACTACTTTTATTTATTTATTTTAACCAGACCTACTCAGAATACGGCTCATAGTGCTTTCGTCACTGACACCCACTTTCTTAGAGATTGTTGTAGCGTTTCAGGCATTCTAAATTAGGTGGAAAATACAGTACCTTGGTGTCTTAAAATATCACTGCAGGATTTTCCCACACTGAAAGTTGCAGATATGCGGGAGCAACTTAGAAAATACGTGATTCCCTCAATCCCACGCTGAAATTCAAGCCCTGATATATAACAAACAGAAGTGCACAACAGGTAGTATTTACAGCAGGGAATTCTTTTGTTAGTTACAATCACTTTAATGCTAATCTGTGAGAGGAGCTGATGACTTATACCTCCAAGGGTCACAGGAACACCAGAGAAAGGAAAGGATTACCTCCGAGTGCAGTCCTACACTGCCTGCCTCCGAACCCGAGCGCGGTGCAGGGCTGCCGCCTTCTGCATCAGAGCCTTCGTGTTCATCCTGCACTGGAGTGGCACCGCCATCATCTGAACAAAGTGGGAGCAGCAAACCTCTGGTTAGCGCAACTGTGCTTTCACAAAACAGGGTCATCTTTAGTTATTCAATACGAATTCTCCCCAGCAGGGATGCAATGGTTATCATTTTTCCCCCAAATCAAAACCGACATTTTCATAAAATTCCAAACAATAGATAAAACATAAAACCGAACCGAAAAGCGACATTTCTGTACAATGAAAAAACATTGGCAGTCTCAGCATTTAGCTGGCTGCATTTTCTAGAGATCATTGTGGACTTTTCTGCATATAGGTAGTTCAAATTAACATCCCTCAAGTTCAATATAGTAATATAAACCAAAAGTTATGACAAGATTTACCTGATTGCGCCCTCAGTAAGGATAACCGTGGCTGTTCGGGTTTCTAAAACTGTTGCATATGCAAACACTCAGCTTGCATACCTGAACTTAAACCTTTGTTAAGAAAATACATACTAAGAAGTGAAAAGCTGAAAGTAGAAGTTTGAGTTAAAAAAAAAAAAAATTAGAAGTCACATCTGTTAAATTACTACCGTACAGATCTAATTTACACTTAATAAATTATCCCACAATGACGCTGTACATATTAAAAAAGCAAAATGTTAAAGTATTGAAATAAAATAACATGTTAGTTGAGGTCCTGAACTATCGTGAAACTGGAATAAGCAGTAAACTGGGCAAAGCTGCAAAACTAAGGAAACAGTGTTTGCTAGTAATTGCAAGAAAGGGCTGCTGTAACCTATTGCTATGACACATTTTAAATTAGATGCGTTTCCCTATCAGAAAGTATTGAAAAATGCTGACAAACACCTCAGCTGCTTTGAAGCCTGTTGATTAAATAATTTCAATTTAGAAAACAAAACAAAAAAAACAACGGGGGTACTAGGAAAATAAAAGCTGAATGCCTCTTGTTACATTGTCGAATTGTTTTACAAATACATTAACACTGTATTAAGCTTATTTGCCACAATTTTAAAAAGTGTATAATAATCATGGTTTAACATTCAGTAATCCCTAGCCCAGGTTCCAACAGAAGTAGATTACATGCAGGGGTGTGCAATTCGTATGTCGCCCCGGACAACAAGTTCTGCCATTATACTTTGCCTGTCAGGCATGTAGTTTGTTTATTTTTCCTGTTTGTTCTGTTGCTAGAAATACATGCATTTACATCCCACCCCTATCACTTCTAGATTGACTGGCTGTGGGGAAAGCTGATCTTCTGTTGGTTACAAAGAAACCCAGAAACGGCTGCCAAGAGAGCCTCTGGCAATGCACAGACTAATCTTTTAAACTTAAAAGGTATTATTTATGTTTTTTGTAAATTAGCAAATAAGTGATGCTGCCTTCTTACTGCATGAACCTGACCTTTAAATGCAGCAATCTAGTAAAGTTACAACAACCAAAAAAACACCAGAGTCACTAAGGTATGAGCGATTACAAAAAAAACGTTGTGTAATTTCTAAAATTATTTCTTAGTCAACTTTATGGTGAAGCGTGTACTGTACTTGCTGGATGTTTAAATAAAAATAATAATAATAAAAAAAATTTAAAACCGTTTAGAAGCATTTCCCAACAAACTTTCCCTGGCAAAAAATGTAATGATTTTTTTTTTCTTTCGATTTGAGTGTTCCTAACTTTGTTTGCTATTTACAACTCTTTTTTTTTTAATGGAAACACTATACTGTATTAATATATATTTTACATATATATATATATAGACACACACACTAGGTTGGGACCGAAGCGATACTAGTTATTTATTGGACATGCACAATCCATCGATTTGTGAAACTATTAAAACATGGAGATTGACTCACATGTTTGTAATGATAGAAATGAAAGGCTTCTATATGAGATTATCTGTACAATATTTTACTATTATTTTTAAATAAATTGGCAGTGTGTTATTATGTATTAATTACATAATACATTTATTTTTCAGTGAGAGTAGTGCAGGGAAAGAATGCTGTCTTCTCCCCCCAAAAATGCCATGAAGGTATGAAATCCTGCTGCAACAGTGTTCCATTTAACCATCATGGGACAAGATGTTAGATGAGGAAAAACATGTAAAATGTTGTACAATGTTTTAAAAAAGTACATCAAAGTAATAAACAAAAGAAAAATGATATTTTGTCTTGGCAGAATGTGATGGCGTCTACTGTAAATAGTGTGTACCATTTGGTAGAAAAACAGTATGAAATGCAGAGAAACTTATACACAAGTCCTTAAAAAATAAAAACAAACTTATACACAAGTCCTTAAAAAATATGGGCTTCAGCAGTTACAAAACTGAAAGAATGTCAAGAAAAATCTCAATTCCACAAAGCAGCAGTAATATTTGGCAATGACTTTGTATCTGTGATGCAAAAAAAACAAAACACTTGTACATCAGGACCTGGATTTATCTTACAGTGAAAGAGTGGAAAAAACAGGCAGAAGCTATTTTTATATTTGAATAACTCCCAAGTATTGCTTATTATAGTTATACTCTTAAGAATGTTACTTAAATTTACCAGCAAATGTGTTCCAAACTGCCCTGAAAGGTCCATTTCCTTAAAGTATGTTATACATTTGCTGAGGTGAGGTGGGGTCACAGGGAACATTTTGTGTATCTTGAAGAATTTATTGAGGCTGTCAAGCTACAAGGCTAGATCCAGCCCTGTTAATCACTAGTTGATTGATTGTATTCCCTGTTAAATAAAATTAAAACCCAGAAGTAAAAAGTTATATTCTACTTTTTTGTGTGTGTTTTGTGCGACGGGGAGGGGGGAAATTCATTTTTAATAAGGACAAGTACATTTTTTGAAATTGGACAACAAGTTTTTTCAAAAATTTGCAGACCCGTTACATATAAAGTGAAAGCTGCTAGTGCATATGTACTTTACATTTAGCCATGCAGCTAAAATTGTGAAGTCTGAACAGTTAACTTCCACATCGAGCATAAAAGAGCATGTGGCACTTAAGTGGAAGATTTTTAACTAAGTGCCTCCTTACTATCTAAGCACAAAGAGGACTCTCTCACATTGCAATCACATGGACTCCTATTTGAATGTCACCTTCTACTGATAGCTCTGGGCTTGTCTGCTATTGGAAGATGGGACATTTTATAAGCCCCCTCCCCCCCATCTCGGAAACCCAGATACTGGACTGGAGATCAAGTAAGATGGAAGCAGGTGCTGGGGAAAGATAAGTTTGTGACTTCAGGGGGATTCAAATCAGGTAAAAATGCACAAATAAACTAGGTGGAACAGGTCTACAAGAGGTTTTGAGAATTGAAAACACAAAAGGTGTAATGAGTCTTAACGGAACTGCATTGTCATAAATCAAACTGATCCAGGGGATGGTGTTGATAGGAATTACCATTTGGAGAATTTGAACAATAGAAAGAAAAAAAAAAAACACTAACTAAAGGACTTCATGACTCTGGTAAGTTATTTAAACTATTTTTGTTCTGCTAGTAAAATACATACTTGCAAACTTGATTCAATGTTGAATTTATGCTAGAAAAGTTTGACAGTCGTTTGTATGGTGACCTCACAGACACCTGCTGCTGCAACACAGCATGGATAATTAAGTTTATTTTAAGCTTTCTGTAACTACAATGGACATTAAATTTTGTTTAATTTCACAAATACTGAATATCTATCCATCCAACAAATTACAGCAAAAATTAACAGCACAAATGTTACCTATTTTACAAGTGTTCAATATGTAATTAATGAAACTTAAATCAAGAAAAACATTTAACATGATCAAATCTGGCTTAATATGCTTTTAATAACTTGCAAAATAAGATACAAGGTCAAACTTAAGTGTTAATCTAAGTACCAGTAAAACTGCTTTCCGAATGAACAAATTCAAGTAATTTGAAGTTATTATAAACCATTATATAATTGAAATTAATGGTAAAGTAATCAAATAGCTTAACTGGTTTGATTCTATGTAATTTAGGAGTCTGACGCTTTTCTTAATGACCATTCATTTAAACGATATTGGTAACCGAACAATAAACTTAATGTTTAGAAATTTAAATATTCAGGTTTGTTTTTTTAAGTAGTAAAACTATAAAGCATTTTGAAAGATTTGTATTTTTAAATATCACTGTCCTGATCACAAAAGCAAGGTTTGTGGGGAATAATAGCCATTTTCTATACTTTTGAGGCATAAGCAATTGGGAAATAACATTTACTACCCAGGAACAACAAAAAAAAAAAAAAAAATTGTTACACGGTGTTATTCAGTAGGACTTGTTCCAGTATTCTACCAAATGAAGGGGTGGAAATTACGATACCATCGCCTGTTTTGATTCAATCTTGTTTTTTTTCTATGAGCTTAAGGCACACCTGAGCTACATTGTGGCTATTCATACAAAATATAAAACCTGGAATGGGTGAAATTGCTATGCAATAGGAATCCGATTTCCATCTCTGCAATAAGGTGTTTTTTTTGTTGACACAAAATGACTGTCTTTAACAGGTATAGCATTAGAAGGATCAGAGACAAAGGTATCAGCCAAGTGGTATACAATATCTCGTACTTGCTATTTTGCGTCTTAGTAAATACTATAATTCAGTCAAATGCTTTAGTCACCAATACTACCCATAAAAACCAGCCGATTGATACTCATTAAGTGTAACCTCAATATAATGGAGAAGCTTCGGTCAAATCGAAAGGGGAAGGGGATCTGTGGACTATACGTATATCCCAAAACTACAACCTGAAATTTCACAGAGATCTGATCGTTAATATAAATTATCTTAAAAATGGTCGTGCAGACTTTATGAATACCTATCTTTAAAAAGAAAATTATGTAATTAAGAGTTCCAAGTTTTCGGTTTGTTTGCTAAAGAAACAACTGCAGTGGCGCAGTCAATATTGTGTAGACGTATTCACAGCCGGGTTTTTAAATTGTCAAATTTAATTTTTTTTTCAGACGAACCAGTCAATACAGCAGTTTGTGGTGAAGCCATAATATTGTTGTTAGGCTAAATTTAATGTACGGAAACACGCCTCTGTTTGAACAACGCAGTTACCTGAGTGGTTTCCGGAGAATAATTCGTCCACTTCTTCGTTCATCGCTGTTGTACTGTATTCCCTTTGTGTGTTTATACAAGAGAGCGGTTTATTCTCGTTACTGTTGCCACAACGGAGACAGAACAAAGGTGGGCTGTTTTGGGGGTATATGGATCCGACAGGGCCGCGGGGATCTGCTCCCCGACTCGAGATGCAGTTTTAATTCAAGCCCACGGTAAACAGTACGTGCCCCGGTTAGATGATCCTTTAAGGGTTGGGTATTAGGCCACGTTGAGGAATCGTAAGCTCTGGTCCTTCAATAGTCTTTTCTCGCTAGTAGTCGTAGTTATGATAGCTTATTAACCCTAAACG
Organism: Polyodon spathula; assembly: GCF_017654505.1. Lineage (NCBI taxonomy): Eukaryota > Metazoa > Chordata > Actinopteri > Acipenseriformes > Polyodontidae > Polyodon > Polyodon spathula. The sequence continues at coordinate 43,282,910 of NC_054544.1, forward strand.
CAGCGATCGAGCGCTTGGTACATGAGGAGGACTGTTCCCTGTTTACCAGATCTTTCCAAGTTTAAAAGCCGCTATCCCAACTCTCTCCCTCACTCCGCTCTTCCAAAATGGAGACGGACAGACCTCATACTGCACATGCGCTGCATACAAACCATACTCGAGGCGCGCTGGAAGATGACGTGCGCATGCGTACTCCCATACAGACGATAGAAGGTTCGTGAATCTGGCTTTATTATGTATTGTTGAAGACCCTGAGAGGGACAACGTTTTGGGGTAGGCGAGTTTAAAGCAAAAACTGTCAAGTATGTTACAAGGATAAGCAATGATTTCATGCATCCCTAGCATAAAACTTGCAATTTTTTTTTTTCTGTGTTCAAATCTTTGATTTGTTTTGTGATCAGTGCATCCCTTGTAGCATTCAAGCATAACCCTGACATGACTTATAATTGGTAATAAAGCCAAAAATTTAAAGAATAATGCTTATTTGTATACAGCTTTTAAAAAAAAAAAATCACTGTATTCCCCTGTATTAATGACATGTCTGCCTATAAAAAAATTAGGCGATTTAAAAAAAAAAAAAAAGAATCCACTTTTTTGTGTTATCCTCCAGTCATACCAGTGATATCTTAATGAGAACCAGAAGGACCTGTCATGTTTTTAAAAGTCTTCAACCAAATGAAATATCCTTGCTGGGGTTTAAACCCATTATAGTATGGTCTTTTACACAACACAGCTATTGCTGTGTTTAAAAACAGACAGACAGGCTCTTCATTATATTAGTAACAGGCTAATAAAGGGAAGCTCATGGCAGACAATGCAGAATTATACAAACATTGACTTGTGCTGAGGCCTGTGTGGACAATTGCAGCATCCCATTTACTTAGACTACTATCTTTGTGCTAATGTAGGTTCAGTGAAAGATGCTTTAGTGATGCCTCCGGTCTTGTTGGCTTCAATTCTGAGGAATCATCCAAGGGTTTAAATGAACAAGACTGGTGGTCTGACTAATGCAACCCTGAGATTAAGGGGTTTTACAAATGTATGGCCCAAAAAGATTTTTAATGTCACATTTCACTTGTTTTTACATTATGTAATTTTTTCTGAGCAAATTTTTTTAAAATATATATTTTAAGGAAGTGTGTTAATTGTTGTAAATGGCTCATTGGCTAAATACAAGGTATAAGCATTGCTAGGTGTTTGGTTCTTTTGAAGTATGAAATGTAACCATTACTTAATGGGTGTTTACCTCTTAAAGACCCGAAACCTAGATATTCTGTACCAAAGCTGCGCGGCCGAGCCTATAACTTGGTTATGGCCCACCCCTGTGGGCATAAAACATTAGGTTATTATCATAATCCTGGTTCTCTGAAATAGAAATATTAACCATCACTAATGGGTTATTCCCCTTTAAGAACCCAATAACTGAAGCATGTATACCAACAAACTCCCGAGAGTGCATGATGCCTCCGAAGCAGCCCTCAGCACCCGAGATCCAAATCCAGGTTACAGCGAATCCACGATGTTCAACCTGTAAAACCTCGAACGTATGGAGTTGCACACACCACCCAAGAAGTGGCCTTCCCCCTAGTGGAATTAACTTCTCCAGCGGGGCAAGTTGGAATTTTGATACGCCATCTTCACGGTCTCCGTCAGCCACCGAGATAGGCACTATCTGCACAGAGCCTGCCCTTCGGACTGAGAGTTAGTCAAACACTGAGCACCTCTTGGCTTTTGCGCGTTGCCATGGCACCTTAAGTGCTTCATTGGCTCAACACATAAAGGGTATAAGCTCCCCAAGTAACAGAAGCAGGGGCAGCGAATCCGATGCAGCTTGTTCTGCCTTAAACGCAGTAGATGCCTGTACTGGCAAAGACCACTCCAGCAGCAGTTGGGTCATAGTTGACTTCTGTTGCAGGAACATCTCTCATATTACACCAGTGGTCCAATGACCTGGACCTGTGCCTCCTTTTACTCCCTGGGGGGGGCGGGAGGAGGAGAAGAAAAGGAAATGGGGCTTCTCCTGTGTCCATTCCTAGAGGTAGGCTCCCTGGAGCTACGTGCTCTGGCACTGAGCTCCGCAGAATGGGGCCTCTGGATACGTTCTTTGGAACAGAACTTGATAGAGCACCCCCTACTGCTACCAGTCCCCGCAGGAGGTAGTTGCAAAGGACTGTCGGAGCGATCACTCAACTGGCGCATAAGCCTGGTTTGTAGGGATCACTTGCTGAAAGCAGCACACTGCGCAAAAGGCAGGGTCCACCAGCGCTCGCAATACGTTGGTGCCAGCAACCTGGTACTGAAGTAGTTTAGGTACCAAAACTAACTGCGGTCGGTACCGAGCTGTTTTCTAGTACCATTGGTAACATCCATACCGCAACATAAGTGTTTTTTTTTTTTTTTTTTTCAAAACAAGACGTCGGTACTGAGAGGCAAGGTACGGTACGCGTTATGTATTGCATTGATATAGAGTCAGTATCGAATACCTACTCTAAGGTTGCGTCAACTCTGGTACAGAGGTACAAAGAAGACGTCTACCTTGTGCTAAAGCACAACAGTAGCAAGTCAATCCCACAAAAGCAGGAGATATCATGAAAAGATGCACGCCAGCTAACTGTACAGTCAAGAAGACTGTAACTGTAGAATGAACAGTACAAATATTACAATCAATCAAGACAGCCTCTGCATACAGCCGTAATAGTCCTGTGAGCCCACAGAACTAAATCCCATTTTCTGCAAAACAAAGAAAAACAAGGGAAGAGAGCAAACAGTAACATAACAGCACTGAATACACAAGATAAAGAAACTATCCCAGCTGTGACAGTAATATATTTTTATTAACTATTTTTAATTCTGGAACAGAGCCCTGTCCAGACAAGAGTACTTCGCTGCAAGAGTGAGCTAGACCTGGGGGAGGGCGAACGCAAGCCTCAGGCTCCTGCTGGCGCACGCCACTTTGGACTAACCAGGTCAAGGCAGGTTGTTTTTTTTTTTAAAACCACGGTAGATATTATCAACCGAAGGAAAAAACACTGTTATAAGAGAGAAACCTGCAGAAAACAGTTTAAGGCACAAATCGAGTAAGTAAAGAAAATTTAGCTCGGATGCTTTCACTCTTAGTGAAAAAGGAAAAGAGAATTTGCAAATGGCCACTGCTTTTGTCGGGGCAACTCGTACTGCATCATGCACTCTTGCAAGAGTTTGTTGGCATACAAGCTTCAGTTCTTGGATTCTTAAAGGGGAATAACCCATTAGTGTTGGTTCATATTTGTAATAGAATGACAGCGCACTGACCTCGGCACCATTTTTCCTTTCAAGAACTGACTGGACATGAGTAGCCTATCAGATGAGTAGCCTATCGGTACTTGTTGCTTATAACTGTGTAATTTCCTCTAATTATTGCATTATACATAATTTATGCAATCATTTATTTACGCTGTAATAGTTTTGAAAACAATTATGCATATATTGTGCACTACAGCCTGTTTGTTATGACCCACTACAGCTTTGTGCCCCACAGGCTTCACTCCGTCTCTTGTGAGTACTGACTGAGTGGTTTTGCCAGTAGCTTGCGGTGGGCATCCCTGTATAGTGCTACCTATTTGTAACTGCTAACTGGTACGTTCCCGGTACTGTACTAAACCGTTACCATCCCGGTATCGTTAGTTCATTCTAACAAGAAGAGTTCCCTCAGTCTCATGTGAGTACTAACTGAGTGGCTTTGCTAGCAACTTGCGAAGATGTACAGTGCTACCAGTGATAACTGTGAACTGGTGGACCTGGTCCCTATTGGTACTGAGGTCACCGCTCCGTTTCCAGTACAGTCACAGAACCAGTACTGACCAGGGCTTACCTCCCTCTTGGCAAAGCTTCTACCACAGATCAAGGGCCTCTGCAACCTACCACCTCTCCTGTTCCCCCGATCTCCCCCAGTGCACAAAGACTTTTTTTTTGAGATCCAGTCATCCTAAGGTCACCCGGCTACAGCTCCTGCTGTTTCCCAGTCTGTGGACACCCTATGTAGGGTGCATGATGTGGAAAAGCTGGGCCTGGCCCAATTTCCACCAGCAAAGGCTTGAATTGCCGCACCGGTACAGGCACCTAATTTATTGCTGCTGCCCAAGAATGCTGTCTGCCCCAACAAACAGTGCTGGGTTGCGGAGTTAATCCTCAAACGTACCTATTCAGCCAGTGCGTTCGCTGCATGGCTGGCCAACTTTAATAGTATTCTGGTATCCTGCCAGTCCTTTTGGTTGAGGTCCCTCGCAGTCAGCCCCAGGCTCTTACCAAAAGAACTGGATGAGCTGTGCCTGGTTAATAAGAACCTGTTCCGTCTGTCAATATTGAATGGGCAGGCTGTAGACAGAAACCTGGCTGCGCTGGTAGCCGTACACCGGCAGCTTTGGCTTTCCCAGGCACACATGCCTGACGGGGACAAAGCACTGCTGTTGGATGCCCCTATTAAACCTTTGGTCCCGCAGTGGACGAGATGCTGCAGCGCTCTCACCACACATGGGAATCCACCAAGGAGCTAGTGCTTTTGATTCCCAAGAGACCAACCCCAGTACACAAACCAGCGGGGAAGGGGTGATTCAAATGATATTCTCCCTTCTAGTTGGAGGGAGGGTTCCACTCCAGGTACTTCCTAGTGCTCAAGCAGGGTGGTGGCCTCAGACAGGTCAACCTGTATCTGAGTCGATGGATGTTCAAAATGTTGACAATACAACAGCTGCTGCAGTCAATCAGGCCAGACGACTGGTTCACCACGGTGGACCTCTGACGCCTGTTTCCACATGACCTGTTTTGTGTGCGCCTCTGCACGTGCTTTTGACTGCGGAAATCAAAAAAGTAGTATGTAGGGACCGGTCAAATCCTCTTGAAGCGTATACACACTCGGAAGTAATATCCATTATGTCTTCCACTTTTTGATCCCCACCTCCCAGACACATTAATATAAATCACATATCAGATGGTTGAAGTTTTCTTCACTAACTAATAAAATAAATTTTTCAAACATCATTCTTTTCTAAGCTAACCCAGATCCGAGAGGAAGTCGGCGACAGTTGCTATGTGATGTAATTACGATGGCGGCATTCGTTCATTTTTGATTGATAGTTGTCCAGTGATTGCCAAACCAGTGAGCACATAGGTCACATGGTTTGGCAGCCATGTTCGATTTTTACAAAATTTTGGTCATTGTCCAAACTCTTCTCCGAAACCGCTTATGCTAGAGCATAACTTGCTGTATGTATTTGATTGGTCAAGCTTTAAATGTTGTTCAATGAAAAAGTTTGTTAATGGTGGCCATGTTTATGACATCAGAGGTCAGAAGTGAAAGTAGACGATAACTCCTTATAGAATGCAGATTGGGCCACTGTTACAATGGAACAGATATAGGAATCTATCAAAGTTATTGTCCGTGACCTTTGACCTCTCATGATAGGATTATCACTGTTATTTCTTATTGTCTGCCAAGGACTTTAACAGCCCGTAAAATGAAAACCGTTGCAATAAATTGCTTGCAGTTTGGTATGGTGGTACAGTTGACCCTGAAAAAAAAAAATGATGCGAATAGGTCACATGATTTGGCAGCCATATTGTATTTTGTATTTTTGGTAACTCATTTTGAAGACACTAAAACAACAAAAACCATTGCTGCTATTACCCTGAAACTTGTGTTGACATGTGTTGAGGAGGGGTGTGCAATTGTACATCACATGACACATAGCTGCCATTTTTGGATTCTACATTTTAGCTTTAAAATGCAACTCCTCCAGAACCGCTGGAACGATTTGAATTGAAGGGATCTTATCAAACATGAGAGCATCAAAAGTTATTCAGATGGCGAGTTTTTGTCAATCCAAGATGGCCGACATGGACCAATGTTGCTTCTAACTCCTTGGAGAGTGCAGATAGGGTCATGGTTACTATATAAGAAATAGTAAGCCATACATGCTCTATGAAAATGTCCATGCCAGTGACCACTGACCTCTCCTAAAGTTCAAATGCAAAACTTGATTATAACTCCTTTATAGAGTGCAGATAGGGCCATAGTTACTAAGTAACACTTATAGCAACCCATGTTAGCCTTTGACCGCTGACCTTTCCTAACAGTCAAATGGCTTGTTTCTCATTAGATAGTGCAGAAAGGGCCATGTTTACTGTGGAACACACATTCTAATGCTTTGCTAGTGCCTTGGAAGCCTTATAGTTGCTGGCAACTTAGTTTTATTTGTGATTCTGTGTAAACATGTTATTTAAAATGTTCTACTTTCACATTCACAGGAATTTGATGCTTATTTAGCAGTGCATGTTCATTGTATTTGATACAATGTCATTATTTGTGGAAAGCAGGTGAAATGTATGAAACTTAACTCAAGGTTGTAAGTACATATAAAATCTGTTAAGATGTATTCTAATGGACGCTCTAAAACAGTGTTAAACTGCATTCTTACCCTTGACTCTTTGTAAAGCCCATACAATAGACAAAGTTTTTCAATTATCTGAAATAAGATCAGAAGCTGGCAACTGAACAATTCAGTTAGTGCTAAAGCATTTACCCACTCTAAAAACACAAGTTTCAGTGAATATGACAACCATAACGTTACACACTGGACTACCATAAAATCAGACTTGAAAAATACTAGAATTTCACATTTTGTATATTTTACGAACAAGAAGGATGTTATCTCATTGTAAACTGGACCAATTACTGCTTGTTTTGTCTCATTCATGATGCTACTTGGGACAGAGAATTATCAACGTCGACACATCTTTGCCCCCGCCCCCCCGTGACACGCCTGCTGTCAAAGTCTGTGTATTAAACCTTAACAACTTTCCTAACCTTAAGGATAGTCCAAGATTAGTGCTAATTGGGGTCCATGAAACCAGCGGGTGATGGCAGAGGTAGTGATCTGGCTACTGACCTGCTGAGTGATGGAGAGAAATGGCCATATTTGCAAAGTGTTTAACTATTATACCTGTTGATGTTAAAAAAACATGAACTTAAGGAAGTTGTACTTATTTTGTAACATTTCAAATATATATATATATATATATATTTTTTTTTTTTTTTTTTTTTTAAAGTGCAAATTAAAGAAGGGAGAAAACTTCTGAAATTTATAGCCAAATAGTTCTGAGATTATTTACTGCTAGAGGGTGACTACTGGTTGGTTTGTGGGCAATAGTACAAACTTGTATTGGTCACGTGATGCTGTATTAATCAATAAGGTTTGCAAGTTTTAATTTAAGGGTTTACTAAAGAGTGACATCATAAAGAAGGATACAGAATAAACAATGAATACAGTAAACGGGTAACTGAATAGACTAGGAAAAAATGTTAGTGCTGTGCAATAGCTTGTATAACAGCAATCGGAGAAAGGAGGGGAATTCTTAAATGGGTAAACTGGTTCAAGCCAGGATTGCATCCCTACTGCACTCCTTTGTAAACTAGTTCACATGTGTTTGGAATATGTTTCACATCAGGATAAACTCTTGATATTAAAAGACCCTTATTTTAAAGTCATGAATATTTACGGTACTAGATCAAATCAAGCAGACAACAAACCGTTTTTAAAATTGTTTTTTATTAGATGGCTTTTTTTTTGTCCGTTAAAAATCCATTCCATTTCAATCTACATTATTTTTTGACCTTGCACCATCTTCATAACAAGCCTCTTCATGATACTGTCACAATCGCATGTTCCTGTTTCTATCTCCTAGACTGTGCAGAAAGAGTTTAGAAATTCTGCTTGTTTCCATCAGTTGACAGAACGAGATCAAATCATTTTAAATTTAGACTGTTCAGCCCACTAGGTTTGTGGACTGGAAAAAATTAAACTCCCTAAAGAGTATCTCAAACTGCATGTAATGCAGGACGTAGCTCCAGTTTAATATTGGAACAAAATTTAACAGACGGGTTTCAATATGCAGCTGGAAACATGGCAGACTCCACAGCTGTAGGTTCATGTATTAAATTGTATTTTTATTAGTAACAATACTAAAAGGCTTGAAAATGTTAATTCTGGTAAAAGTAATAACACAATGTCTCCATCTGCTTCACTGGTTTGGTAAACTTCCCCTGTGTAACTGCTGATGTAGTTTCCTGCCCTGTTGTGTGTGTTTATTTTATTTTATTTTATTTTTCTAAGACATTCACATTTCAGCTCCTGCTCCCCCCCCCCGTACTTTTCACACTTCACTCTGTGTCACCTCCCTCCACCCTCTGCCTTCCCAGCCCCTCCCTCATTCTCGCTTCCCTCACATTCATCCCGCTTTTCTTTCTCTCTCTCAAACTGGCGTCTCGACAGTTTCTCCGGGTCGTTGGAGGCCATGTGGGTGAAATCACGGAATATGTCCTGGAAGGTTTCATCGTCACCTGAAAAGAAAACATGAAACTTTCAGTGGACATTAGTAACAGCTCTTTGAACTCAACACTTTACTGTGCCAACTGGAGATTAAGGGGTAGAAAAAAAAACTGTTTTATAGCCTTACATTTGAACGAAACAGACTTTAACAAGTAAAATACAATATGTTGCGAATAGGGCCCAATATGCAAAATGTATAGCTAGAGCCTGGTCATTTAAATTTCAGTCAATGCTTCTACCAGAATCTTGAACCGCAGTTCCTGTAAATAGCACCCTACAGCATTGCTGCCCTTGTCTCTCTAACAGAATGATAAACAGAGCAGTAGTTTCAAGCAATAAAGAATTGTAATGGGACCAATGAAAACTCCTATTAGCTGTTCCTGATTTTCTGAATTTGCACATTACCCACCCATCGGCCCGAAGAAGCCCTCCGAATCCCTCATCTCCTCGTTCATCCGAGCCATGCGCAACCTACAATACAAGAGGACAAGCCATCAGAGCCTCACTCTGGACAGAAGAACATGTTTGAACGAGGAGGCGGTCATTCCACCCACCCAAGCTCGTCCAGTTCATACTAGCTGATGGATCTCAAAACTTTGTCAAATTGTGTCTTAAGGGATACAAGTGATGTAGCATCACTGTGTCAAGAAGTACCTTTACCACTTAATTTCCAGTTGTGTTCTAGGGTTTCTGTGCAGTGCTTAAAGTATTAGTTAGGGTTAATTCCTTTTTAAGATTTTAAAGTCTTTAAATCAAAACTTCATATTCATATTGGTGCTGCTTGTTTTGTAACCATAGTTCCTTCCCATAAAGACTTACAGTGTTACAATGTCTGCGTGGGCCGTTTCCATGGCGATGCTGAGTGGGTCCTTCCCTCTCTCATCTACTGCATACTGATTGGCTCCTCTCTTAAGAAACAAACACACCTGACTGGAAATACATGAAGGGGAGGGTCTATAGCATTGCAAACACAACCAATACAGGAAGCAAAAGGGCAAATTCACTAAACATTTCAATACAGTACAAAAGGTGAATCATTTTTTATATGTGAACAAGCAAGGCAACTGGACTGTAGTAGTTTAATGTATCGCCAGCAAGCTTCCTAACTGACATTTTTACTAAGAGTGGTTTTGAATTTGACCTACAGTGACACAAAAGCAATAAACTTTTGGAATTGGTCACCAATACTGACTTATAAGAACAATAAATAACATTTCCATGTGAGAGAAGGCCATCAGCCGATCTATGCCGGATCTCAAAACTTTACCAAGCTGGGCCTTAAAGGGTCCCAATATTTCAGCATCAATGCAAATAGAATATCCACCATGTATTCGGATAAAAAAAACAAAAACAAAAACAGATATTCGTATTAACTAGAAATTGCAAAAATACCTTGCACTTATTTACCGCCTCAACAGAAGCTGCACTACAGTTTAAAAAATGGCAAATGAAAAAGAGGTGTGATATGTGAGATTTAATATATAAAAAAGATCAACACAGCAGCTCTTCAGCCTCTATCAAAGTTTTAAACAGCAAAAAGTAAACCAGATTATGTGTGCAGGCATAGTGATCTCTATGGAATACCATCTGGGCCAAATAGCGTTGGGCTAGAGAGAGTCAGAATCTCATGTGACAGAAAAATGGCAAGCATGTCTTTCTGAAAAGTCTCGCTTACGCAGTGCACAACTTGCTGGACACATTATGTAGTGATTTTATTTTTTTTGTAGATTGTATATATTATATATTTCTTGCTGCGACTTTTTGTTATGTGGAATGTAACAAACGAGAATCATTTTTTTTCCCCTTGTTTTTTACATCATTTCCATGTTTTGTTTTCAGTGTTTAATCTAAATTTCACTTTTCATTTGCTTGTTGAGCTACAAAAAGGCACAAGAAAACCTCATGTTATTACTTTATGAAAACGTGTCTGGCCACTGCTTGCTGTGAAGAAACGGCAGTGGCAAGAAATGAAAAACCAAAAATAATAAACTGCGTTGCCAACTTTATGTACTATATTTTGGAAATAAACAGTTTAAACTGCTACTTGGCATCCTTTTGTTTTGTAGTTAATTCACTGGGGTAAAGTAAGTCCTACACGATGTATTCTTTACTCCTGAGATTGTTTGTTTTATTTTAACATTTTAGAAATAACATCTTGCTGTAAAACAAAGGGACACACACAGCACCACCCGCTCCTGCTGCTATGCTGTCTTTGCCTGTGTTCAGAGCAATACAATGGTTTTTATTACTTTTTGAAAACAAACAAATATCCAAATGAATATTTAAATTATGAGCAAATACCCATACATTAAAATGTTTGTCCCAGCACTACATCTTGGCAGATTATCTGAACATGAGAAAAGCATTTTTGACCCAGTATTAGAAAAAATATAAACAGCATTTCATTATACACTACCGGTCAAAAGTTTTAGAACACCCCCATTTTTTTCCAGTTTTTATCCAAGTCCAGTGAATAACCTGAAATGGTTCAAAGGTAAGCGGTAAACTGCCAGAGGTTAAAAAAAAAAAGTTTAGGTTACCAAAAACTGAAAAATAATGTACATTTATACAAAAAGGCCTTTTTCAGGGAACAAGTAATGGGTTAACAACTTACAGCTGTTCTGCAGCAATGGAAGTAAATTAAGCCTTGAAAGTTGATGCTAACAATTCCTACAGGAGTCCCAACTTTTGTTGATTACTTACAAACCCTCTGTCTGTATAAAAGCAGTGTTGGAACAGACTGTGTTACTACACCCTCTTAAGCATTATTTGGACAGTATTGTACTGCAGGAAGTAGTATATTGCTATCATAATGGCGAGAAAAAGGCAATTAACAAAGACAGACAGACTGACCATTATAACCCTTAAAAGTGTAGGTCTTTCCTTTAGAGAAATTGCAAAGAAAGCCAAGGTGTCAGTGAGTACAGTTTCCTACACCATCAAAAGGCACTTGGAAACTGGAGGAAACTCTGACAGGAAGAGGTCTGGCAGACCCAAAGCCACAACAGAATCAGAAGACAAGTTTCTGAGAGTCAACAGCTTGCGTGATAGGTGGCTCACAGGACAATAGCTTCAAGCACAGCTTAACACTGGTCGAAGTAAGCAAGTCTCAGCTTCAACTGTGAAGAGAAGACTTCGAGCTGCAGGTTTGACGGGTACAGTGGCAATAAGAAAGCCATTGCTAAGATGGCAAAATAAGAAAAAGAGGCTTGCCTGGGCCATGACACACCACCACTGGACTACTGAAGACTGGAAGAAGGTCTTATGGACCGATGAATCAAAATTTGAAATCTTCGGTTCATCACGCAGGGTTTTTGTACACCATCGAGTAGGCGAAAGGATGGTTCTTCGGTGTGTGACACCCTGTCAAACATGGAGGAGGAAGCGTGATGGTCTGGGGCTCTTTCACCGGATCCAGAGTCGGCGACTTGCACAGAGTGAGTGGCACCCTGACCCAAAATGGCTACCACAGCATTTTGCAGCGCCATGCAATACCCTCTGGTATACGTCTAGTTGGTCAGGGGTTCATCCTACAGCAAGATAATGACCCAAAACATACCTCCAGGCTATGTCAGAACTACCTTAGAAGAAAAGAACAAGACGGTAGGCTTCAAATCATGGAATGGCCAGCACAGACTCCAGACTTAAACCCCATCGAGCTGGTTTTGGATGAACTGGACAGAAGGGTGAAAGCAAAGCAACCTACAAGAGCAACACATTTGTGAGAACTTCTGCAACAGTGTTGGGAAGAACTTTCAGAACAATATTTGATTTCCATTGTAGAAAGAATGCCACGAGTGTGTTCGGTTGTTATATCTGCAAAAGGTGGCTACTTTGAGGAGTCAAAAATTTAGATTAAATTTTGTTAAACAAAATGATTCTATGATTTCTTTTTTTTCTCCAATTGTTTATTTGTTCTATGCTTTAATTTCAGAGTACATTGAGACATTAAACTGTACAAATTTCAATAAAAACTGGAAAAATGGAGGTGTTCTAAAACTTTTGACCAGGAGAGAGAGAGAGAGAGAGAGTGTGTGTGTGTGTGTGTGTGTGTGTGTGTGTGTGTATATATATATATATATTATTAGAAGTCTCCTCCAGTGAGAAATCCTATCGAAAGAGAAATAAAGACAGCAACTCCCGTTTCAATTAAGTCCACAGTATAGGCAATTATATATGATAGTCCATTAGAAATATGTAAGTTCATTTGTTTAGCCCTAAAATTGATCAAACCAAACTGTGTTTGCCAACCCCTCCTGATGGTAATTAAGTGTGGACATTGTTCCAATACAACTAACAATAAGTATTTTGTTCACCCCAGATCTGGCAGAAATTTAAACTAAAGGTTTTATTAACTGCAATACCCCTGCCGTAATTTACATGCTGACATATCCATGTGGGCCAAACAAAAAGACATTTAAAATTGCGTATTGCTGAACATAATGCGGCAATTGGAAATAATAACCAAGATTATTCTATTGAGAAACATTATAGGAAAGCTGAACATGGATCTTCTCCACATTCACTAAGATTTGTGGGTGTGGAGAGGGTCACTGACCCTACTTGGGGTGGCAATCTAGTTGACCTCCTTCTGCGAGGCGAGGCATACTGGATACTTACACTACAAGTGCTAGAACCATTTGGACTTAATGGTTGACTTAACATTCGATGGATCATACTAACTGAAAGACATGGGAAAGTAACAATTCTACTGTTTGTCATCTGGGTAATGTCCTAAATGAATGTTGTTCCTTATTAAGAAATGCATATTAGACATTTGAATGAGAAACAGTAGAACTATTATGATTTAATGTTTAATTGACTTATTGAATATATTTCTGAATTTGAATTGTAAAAAATATATCTAAAAGGTGTGACAATGTATAGATTCTAATTGTTGTACATTTTTTAAATGAATAACTTGATTGCAGTTATAGATTAACTGATTGCTTTCTTTTGAAAGACACACTGGACATCTATATTCCAAATGTTAGTCATTTTTGGACAAAATGAGGAATGGAATTTGATGTACTTGAACTCTGAGTGTAAGAATAATCAAATTCTATGACAGTTGTGAAATGTTTTGTGTTAATTGATTTGCTATCCCCCAGAAATGTTAGTGCTGACCACCTGAAATTTATAATGACTGTTATTCATGCTATTTAGAGGGAGGGGGTGCCTCCCTTGTTCAAAATCTCTGTTGTGCTCTGAGGAAGACCTACGGGTCGAAACACGTAAGCCATTGTTGTGTTAACTGTTGTTTTTAATATATTCAAATAAAGACACTTGCTTTTACTGAGAATTCCTTTGGGCTGTGGACTTAATTGAAATGGGAGTTGCTGTCTATTTCTCCTTCGATGGGATTTCTCACTGGAGGAGACTACTAATTTTCTGTATCCCAGGATGAGGCACCCCGAATTTTATAAATTGTTCCTGAACACTTTTGTAGTGCCAGCACCTGCATTTTCTACAGTAATATATATATTCTCATTCTCCCAGTGTACCACAATGCCTCACCCAGTGTGCCCCCAGTAGGTGGCGGTGTGCAGAGCCCCTTGACCCCGATGGTCTCTGTGATTCACATTGGCTCCATTCTGCAGCAAGAACTCACAAGCCACGAGCGAGCCCTGTGGAATGAGAGAGAGAGAGACTTCAATACAGCGCAAGGGATCAGGGTAAAGGGATCAGTGTCAAGAAACCTTTTGTAAGCTCACAGTTCCTAAACAATACTGTTTTGATATTTGTCAACAATTGTTTTCTGTATTCAGTAAAATCTCTGGTACCAGCGTTAGGGGAGTTACTTTTAAAAAGTAATCTTACTTCCAAGTTACTTGAAGAAAATTGTAACTAGTTATAGTGACTTATTACTTGGTTACAGGTACAAATGTAATGTGCTAGTCCCCAACACTGATTGCCAGTGTGCCAATAGACAAGTAGATGGACAGAGAGCCGGTTGGTTGGTTCCCGCCTCACCCCACAGGCTGCGTTGATCAGTGGTGTTCTCCCCTCCTCCTCAGGGTTGGTCCAGTTCACGCCTGCTCCCTGAGCCAGTGCACTTGCCATGGTGATCAGATCTCCCTCTCGAGAGGCCTTGTACAGCTGCAGCCCCAGACCCCCGGCACTGTGGCCTGTCTGGTCACCAGATAGGCTGGAGTCTGTAATACATATATCAGCCCCCTCATTCATTAAAACATGCATCTACTGAAACTAACCACAGAACAATCTCCAATAATCGTAAATGGCATTAAACAGATGCAGCTTGTCTGCAGTGTCTAAATTATCCATCACAGAAGCAGTGGTGTGTGTTCTATGAATGGCCCACAGTCATCGCTTCAGCCCCCAATGAAACATCAATACTTTTTACATGGTAGGTCTTTCTAACGTGGGCTAACCCCTGTATGAGATGAGCATATAGCAGATACACCACGAACATTCAGACTGTACTGCCCTGTATGAGATGAGCATATAGCGGATACACCACGAACATTCAGACTGTACTGCCCTGCATGAGACGAACATATAGCGGATACACCACGAACATTCAGACTGTACTGCCCTGCATGAGACGAGCATATAGCGGATACACCACGAACATTCAGACTGTACTGCCCTGCATGAGACGAGCATATAGCGGATACACCACGAACATTCAGACTGTACTGCACTGCATGAGACGAGCATATAGCGGATACATCATGAACATTCAGACAGTACTACAGCTATTCCTTGAGCAGAGATGAATAGTCCACAAACTTCCCAATGGGTTGAGTGGGTTGTTTACTGCTCTCCTCATGAGTGAAATAAACAGAGCACTCCATGAACATTCAATTTACATTTTCATCAATCAAATGTATTTTGTATAGTGTCTTACTATATAATATAATACACTATACACTATAAAAAAACATCCAAAAACAAATGGAGGAATTTATTTTTTAAATAAACAAAAAGGCTTCTGCATAGAGACACGTTTTAAGCTTTGATTTAAATGCATTTATTGAGTCCGATTTACGGATTTCAAGATTGTTCTTTAATACAGGTGCCTAATGACTAAAGGCTCTTCCACCACAAGAGCTGCGTTTTATCATTGTAGTCACCAGGAGCCCAGCATTAGCAGATCTCAACTGGCGTTCAGGGACAGAAGGTAAAAGCACATCATTAATGTAAGCAGGGCCATTTCCAGAGACAGTCTTAAATGTCATTAATAAAATTAAAAAAATAACTCTGTACTTTACTGGAAGCCAATGCAAGCGGGAAAGAACAGGTGTAATATGTTTACATCTTTTTGCACCTGTTAATTCACGCAGCTGTACTCTGAACCTGCTTTAAGCGATTTATATATCAAGCACAATGTATGGAAAAGAGAGGATGTTTAAACAAACTAACAGCTGAAATGCTTATATTTTTCATAAATTGGCTGAGTGAATATTATTCTTTCGGGATCTCATTTTGGAGTCTATCTTGCATTCTTAAGTTCAGATGACTTGCCAAACTGCATTATGCAATGCAATAATTACAGTGCACTAGAACAATAAATATGAACATTTACAAACAGCCCTTCACCTCATCTAGGCTCACCTGGTTCCTTGTAGCTGACTAATCTCCTTTTAGTAACCCCTAGTTGTTCTTTGACCCTACTTTCATAGTGCATCCCTTTTAAGACCTGGGATTGACATGCTTGCTCTCAGTTGGCCATAGTCGTTGGCTTCTGTGGTGAGCAGAATTGAAAACAGCACTCTTAAGTGTGGTCTCAGCTGTGCATTACACACATGGGATCCTATTACCCATGTCCACTTCCATCAGTACTGTTATAATGAGACATTGCCTTGAAAATATCTCCAGGCGGGATACAAAAAACACACACAAGCCAAACCATGCCTGTTAAAAACATCAAAAGGGGATGGAATGAAGCGTACATTTAAAAAAAAAAAAAAAAAAAAAAAATGTAATTTATCCTGCAGTACTGAACGGAGAAGTCCAAAAAAATTATGCAAATACCTGACTGTGGAGAAGAAATCTTCTTGACAAATCTCTTCTCAACATATTTCGCTTTAATCCAGGACTCCTTCTCCTGTCTGAAAGACATGCGGGGCAGGGTTTGCGACAGCGGGACTAACTAGAGCTAAAGCACCAGCAAGCTTCCTGGTGTTCACACTATATCATTTACATGGGAAAGCTGTAGGCATTTCCTCATAGCCGAGTGATTACCACTAGTCCTTAATATTAACATTTTCAACATCTGCAGTGTTACAAGAAACGCATTAGTTTTGCTGTATCACATGTTATATATATATATAGATACAGATATACTTTCTTTTAAACATCACCCCCTCCTCAACAATGCTGGTGACTGAAATGAGGGACATACTGCAGGACAGAGTGTTATCTGAATACACGGTAATCCTTAGAAGAGGCCACTCCTGAGAAATGTACTGTCTAGTTAATTTTATGACCCATGACGTGCGATTATGGACAACACAGGACCCAAGGTAGCACAATGCACTGCTTGTAAACACAGCTGGGTGTACTGTAACACTTCAAACTTAACTATACAACAGCACTCACAGCTGATTTTCCCAAACAATATGACCGTGTGGCGCCGTGTCCCCCCCCTTTATGCATTTATTTATTTATTGTATTTTGATTTGTATTATAAAATGGCAAAAAGCCTGTATTATTATTGTTTGTGGCGGCATTATTTGTTATTGTTTAAATACCTCATAAGGACGCATGACTGTCAGCTACTGATTATTTAACTAGCTAACAGTCACTCAGACTTAACAAATCCATGCACAATGTGACCGACGGATAATATAATAACTGATAGCTAGTTAGTCCCTCTGTCACAAATATAAAAGCTCTGCAGTTTGGCTGCACAGGTAGAGTGTTCAGAGATAACAATTGCTTTGCAGCAGCACGGTCCTACTTGTTGCTGTTTGTTTGTTTGGCCAACGCAGAGTTTGATTTTGTGTTGTTTTGTTAAACCTTTTATTTTTGTTTATTTTAATAAAGTACTGGGTGCCGTACTATCTCAGTATGCCCCGCCATTCCTTGTTTTGGTTTGTGTTTCTGGTTTGACGTCACCACTGCAGCTGTCCTGATCACAGACTAAATAGTGTGTGATTTACAGTTTGCACAAATACATAACCCTGACTCTCATTTACATTTTGCAGGACACAGCCTATCAGTCTATTGGAGTTATTAATAAAAGACACTTTTCTTAAGTTAACTTTTAAGAAGATATTTGATGGACAGCCTTATCCAAGGCATGGACAAGAATTCTTTGAAGATCAAGGACACACCTTTTCCTAAGGACAACTGCCAATGAGGTTACATTTTGGGTCAATCCCAAATGACTGGCTGGTGTCTCAGAAGACCCATCTCATGCCAGTTTTAAAAGACTGGAAATCTAGTGATTTCTGGGTCTTGATTTTTCCATCCATTCATGATCAATTTTGGACATATTCTTTGAGGAATCATCTATATATCTGGAAGCTACAAAAGATGCCTGGTTGGAGAAAACCTTCTTCAACTTAAGAACTTCGATCTGCCTTGGAACTAAACTTTGAATTGAACTGCAACCAAAAGACAATATCTTTGAAGAGGATTAACTGCAATTGACTTTCTACGTAGGATTTTAAAAGAAAAAATTCACACATTGTTATTGGAAATCTAACAATTTTGCAACGAAACTCCACATTTTTGCACATTAATGGACTCTTTTTACAACTGGACTTGCAAAACTTTGAAACATTCCTGCTCTTAAAACCTTTCTTCAAGCTCCACAAGCGTAAACATATAATTATTAACCTATCAATTGTTGCCTATAGCTATTAGATTTAGAATATCTATTATGTGTTGTCTTTGCTTATCCATGTGTGCGATATAATAAAACTAGTTAAAAATCATTATTTCTTAAATTGGCTGTGGGTTTTTTGTTGAAACAAGGTGCACTTTTACAGAGAGTAAACATTCATGATTTAATCAATTAAAATGGCCAGAACTGCTCATTGCTATTGGAGTAATGTATTGCTGTAGTTTATAGCATAATTGGTGAACTATAGTGCCTAAGTTCTTTAATAGTAATTTGTGAGGAAACCACGTTGTGATATGACCTTAGATGTAATGGTCAGATGAAGTTGTAACATCACCCTGTAGATCTCTTTACCTTGAGCTGCTGGCTGTCACTTTGACCATCCCTTCTTCACAGTGGGCTTCAAAGATCTGGTTGATAGCATTGTTCCCCAAACCACAGACTAACTGCACAAAGGAATTCAGAGATTTGTTTCAGTATTGTGCGAGTATGGCGAGTATGTGTTCTGAAACAAGAGAAACATTCTGATACCTTCAGCTGTTCAGGCTCCCAGGAATCCAGAGTCAGTGATCGGACCTTTGACAGATGAACTCCCAGACTCCTGAGAAAGATAAAATCAATACAGATCTGCTATGGTTTTACCGGTGATTGTGTAGCAAACCAAAATAATCTTATTCATCTTACCTTTTTTTATGTCTCAAATGTACAGATTTGAAAGAATAGCAAACACGCATTTTAATTTTAAAGCATCATTTTAGGACACTAATAAAGTTAAAGAAAGTGTCTTCTACATCAAAGCATGCTACTGGCTGAAACTGGTTAATGCCAGGAAAGATGGTGTTGAAGGGGTGGGGAAATTACCTAGGAAGTGTAACTATCAAAAGCATGGCATACAAACAGATTTCTTTAACAAGTGTAGTACAAGATAGTATGTTTTAAAATAAAAGAAAAAAACGAGTTTACTACAACGTGTGTTTCTTTTAATACAAATGGAACAACAGGTAATATGGAATTAACGTATTTCTTCAATTTGGCGGCGCCCTCGAATTAAAGACGCCCTTGTATTGACGCCGCAGTCATGTATCAACTTTTTAATAGACGCCGCCCTCGAATAAACGCCGCTATCAATAAAGAAACATTAAGGTATTTTTTTCTCCCTCTACTAAATAAAACATACATAGTAAATACATAAACGCGCAACACTGACTATGTACATGTAACGCCCCCGAAGAGAGAGGAGCCTCAATCGAGCACATAAATTACAAACTAATGTACACACACATAGTAAGCACATTTTATTTTATGGTAGTACAGTTCTGAAAAAAATATAAACTATGTACAGAACAGCAGTCCTCCTTAACTTCTTACAGGTGGTTTTGTTTTTAGTTCAACTGTAATTCCTGTACTCACTCCCGTACAAATAAAAACAACGTGCTTACTATCTATGAGAAGATTCAGTTTCTCTTGCAGAGAAATTACAAACAAGCAAGTTGCAGTGAGAAAAAAAAAAAAAAAAATAATAATGAGTAGGATAGATTGAGTTTTTTTTACAGAAATCAAGGTGATATTCGGAGGTAAAAAAAATCACACTCTTGGACTTAACTGCCACATCAGCATTGTCCCGCCCCTTAACAACCAATACACACTCCTGATTCGCTGGTACAGTACTCCCCTGACCTTCCAACCCCCTCCTAATAGGCGCTTGGTAACTGTCACCGATAAATGCATTGTAGTCAAAGTAGGTTAGCCACACACGTTGCTACATACAGGTAGGCTACCGTATTACAGAAAATAAGCAACCGCGATACTTCTAAAATGTTATACATCATGTAATAAAATACTGCAGCGTTTGAAAATATTATTAATAAAAGTCGCCCTCGTATAATGGTCGCCCTCTTAAGAGCTGCAGTCATTTTGATCAAATTAAAATAAACGCTGTGTCGCCAAATTGAAGTAATACGGTATTTTGTCAGGTACAATCGTGCTACGGTGGGATTTCTTTCCGATCCTGAGATTAGCTGTTGGTTAGGAATGTACTATTTCTATGAATCAATAACCTATTTTGAGACAGTAAAACATTACGTAAGGGGTACAAAAATATATATTTAATAGGCGTTAACTGCAACCAGTCACACAAATGCACTAGAAACACTGCATTTTCAATTCCAGTTCTTATTCAGTTTGTAAGAAAACATGTTATGAATATTATGTTGCTTTTCAAAGTGACTACAAAGCATAATACACATATCTGTTATGCAACCTTTATGGTGTTCCAATTCAAACAAAGAATTATCAAACAAGAAATTAACTATAATGGATTCAGTGAATTCTGGATTAATCCAAGTTGTAAAGTTTTCTTTAAATGACTCCTCTTTCAAGAATATATAGTTTTCTGTTGAATTGTAAAATTGGAAATATCAAAAGGGCAGGGTCCCCGAGCGACTCGTATAGTTAGACAAAAGCAGGCTCCTGGCTGATCTTCCAGAGAAAGAGTTACATTGGCTCTGGCTCTCCTGTGGGTTTGGCAAAACCGACAGGAACTTTTTCTGCCCACAGTGCTACAGCGGACCCTACTGGCCAGGTGCCTGGTGAGCTCAAGTCACCTGAAGAGCTGATCTTTGTCCACTGGAGGCCAGTAGCTTGCGGTTCTGCTCTAGAGTTCCTGGGTGTAAAGAGGCAATTGCCTTGGTTATAGGATGCCCACTGACCTTCAGTTCGTCTGAGCTATTGTGGGTTATTTCTCTGGTGAGGCTATGTATTTGGACTTTCTAAATTGTAAAAATAATTGGGCACATAAAAAAAAATGTGTTAATGGTGGCTGGATGATTACCCGTTCGTAAAACTAGCCCAAGCACTGTCACACAGCCAGACGAGGCAGGCAGTCGAAGCAGAGGGTGAGGGGGCGGTACCTGTGAATCCCTCGAAGCAGAGGGTGAGGGGGCGGTACCTGTGAATCCCTGAGCACTCTATGCAGAGGGTGAGGGGGCGGTACCTGTGAATGGTACCTGTGAATCCCTGAGATGCAGAGGGTGAGGGGGCGGTACCTGTGAATCCCTGAGCACGTAGGGTGAGGGGGCGGTACCTGTGAATCCCTGAGCACTCTATGCAGGGTGAGTACCTGTGAATCCCTGAGCACTCTATGCACGGCCAGACGAGGCAGGCAGTACCTGTGAATCCCTGATCACTCAATGCAGGGTGAGGGGGGCAGTACCTGTGCATCCCTGAGCACTCTATGCAAAGGGTGAGGGGGGCGGTACCTGTGAATCCCTGAGCACTCGATGCAGATGGTGAGGGGGCGGTACCTGTGAATCCCTGAGCACTCGATGCAGAGGGTGAGGGGGCGGTACCTGTGAATCCCTGAGTACTCGATGCAGAGGGTGAGGGGGCGGTACCTACGAATCTCGATGCAGGGTGAGGGGGCAGTACCTGTGAATCCCTGAGCACTCGATGCAGAGTGTGATGCCCAGGTTGATGCTAGCCCAGCGAGGCTCTGCCTGGCTGCAGTCACAGCACTGCTCGTTCCCAGCCACCTGATGCACCAGCCCCATGATGGGAGGCCTGTGAGGGGCCTGGTCCTGCCTCAGAGGAGGGGTCTGGGGGGAGGGCAGGCTCGACACAGCCTACAGGGGGTACACAGCCAGGGGTTAGAGTATGCGAGAGATGGTCCTGAGTGAATATTTCTTTTGGGAATTTTGGCATCTATCTTGTATTCATTCAAATCCAAATTGCACTGTTCAATAATATCAGTATTGCTAAGTAGATGCAACACCTCAATCTAAGGTAAGCAATTCTCCGAATTCAGCTGTTAAATGTAGTTTTTAACATACTTGTTATATGAACAATATACTCCATGCATGTTCATGAGGCTTGTGGCAGTACAGCGAGAGAAAGAGTCAGTGTGTTCCAGTTTAACAGTACATAGATGCTGTACCTTAAACAGCACTGGAAACAAAATACTAAATCTCTGAAGATTATAAATAAAATTGCACAAGAATGATGTCAATAGTTGTACAAGTAAAAATGTGGACTTCTGTACTTTTGCTTGTATGTGCGTCTATATATACAGTACAAAGACAGGTTCCTCCATAGCCCCAGATTGATACACTGAATTATTTGGTAATGGTAAAATACTTTGTGACAAAGTTTTTTTAAAGTATTGGAAATGCTGTTCTCTAGATGCAAGTGTAATACAATTCTGTAAACCTTCTTTTAATTAGTTAGTAAAACCCTAAGACTTACAAGTCAAGTAGACATTTCAGCTTATGCCTTCCTCAGTGTATTTTACTTTTTATCTGAGAATTTAGTGTTGTGTATTTAAAATTATGGATGATCATTTTTATTGTAAAATACTCAAACAAACTTGAACAAGAGAATAGAATATAGCTTTGTACAAAATGTTCGGCCAAGATGTTAAAAGTACTTGGTTAAGGAATGATTTTCAAAATCAAGCAAATATATGGCGGCAAGGGAGTGAGTAGGAAGACACAATATTTATTGTATTTGGAGAACACAAGGAGTCAAGGTAATGAATTATATAACTTGCATTCTTACCAGCGTGTGTGTCGGCTCTGTTTCCTGGCGGTAGGCCAGGTCGATGCTACCCTGCACTGCGGTGATCCAGGCCTGTCTCAGCCCTTCAGAATCTGCCTGCAGTGCACAGCTCCTGAGGGCAGAGCCACAGAGAAGAGAAGTCAAGAACAGGACAGGGGGAGGAGAGACTGACACAGCCCTACTACAGTGGCACCAACTCCATGGAAGGGAAGTCTCTCACAGTCTGCTACCAGCCTGGGATCATGTATTTACACAGTTTAAATTACCAATAACTGGTATTTTAAATGCACTTACTTATCTGCTGAAATTCCTTGTCTTGAATTGATTATCTTCAGGTTATTTTCTTCTATTTCTAAAGACAACACTATAGAATTGAAAATTGCGGTTGCATCAAGGTACCAGTTCACTTCCAGTGCTTTCTATTCATTTCTCCTATGGTCTTGCTAGAATGAGACCATGTGACATTCCTCACAGAATGTGAACAGATACCAGGAAGCAATGCTGAAACCTGTATATTCTGAATTAAAATTAAAGAAGCAACCACACAATAGCAATGAAAATTGATAATGATGTTCAAGTTAATAAGTAGAAAACACAGGTTGTCACTCCTTAACAGCTTTATATGTTGTCATTAACAATACAGCCTCATAAAAATAAATAAATAAAAAACTTTTATTCTGGGCAAAATTACATTGTAATTGAAAAAGGTTTAATTTGACTAACATTTGCACCGACACAACTTCAAAACAAAACCGTCTCTCGGTGGTATCCAGGGCTTTCACAGTGCACAGTCTCAGATCATCCACCAATATAATAGGTTCTTCCTAAAATACAAGAAGAATGTAAACACAGTCACTTCTGAAATGTTATTTTCTGTGAATGTAGCAAGAAAGGCAGTCTGGTGCACATGAATTAAAGAGCGTACCTTATGTGATTTCATATAAACCAGCTGGTTGTTTTGAATGGAAAACCACCGTCTTGGGGGGGGGGGGGATTAAAAAAGACAAATCAATAACTTCATAACATTCATGACACCCCATCAGAATACCCACTTATGTTCCCTCATCAGCACTTCCACACAACCGCTTAAAACAACTAAAGGTCAGTCGCCGTCCTCTGATCCAAACATCAAGCTTTACACACTATGGATTGTGGCAAGCTACCGGCCCGTGGAGGACCGAGGCCAGCCACGCTGGTGTCTTCGTAAGCTCTTCCGCTGACTGGCCAATAGTGGCCGCTGTAGCCTCCCTAACTCGGAGGAATGCCAAAATCAATGCGACTCCCCAACGAAGATCACCAACTTGGCACAGCCAGGATGCAAACCTGCGGGCCCCTGACTGCATGACTTCCCCTGCAGTGCCCACGTCCCAGAAATACTATGGACAAGCACATCCTGTTTCTACTCTATTAAGGCCATTCTGACTCTCTTAGTTAGCAAGTATACTGTAGTGTGTACACTATTTTGTTGTGTTCAATGTGTGTGGGTCCATGGTTCTTGTCCCCAACACTCTCACCACGAAGCCCTGAATCCTGGGTTCCCACAGCTCACCTGTTCCAGTTCTTTATTTTCCTCTTCGAACGCTTAAACAAATAGCCCTGGATCGTGACCCCGTTCAGAGGGCTTAATGTCACCACACTGTCTTCAGCAGCGTCCTGTGGAAAACACAACGGAAACCATCAGGATCTACAGTACCCTCCAGAAAGTATTCTATACAACATCCACTCTTCTAAAAACTTTGTTTATTTTCTTTGCATTATATGTTCATTGTTCATGTGATCAGAGTTCTATTTTTTTTTTTTCCTGCGTGACTCCCACGTCTGCTTTGCTTTAACTAAATATTTTCAACAGGGCTAATAAGCAGGGGTTAATAACAGTCCTCTTGTATACAATTCTAAAGTGTGACATATGGATGCCACCACAATGCAGGGTTGGGGTGAGGTGGGATAAAAAATAAAACTATTTTAAAAAGTCGTAGATTGCAAGTGTGCTCACTCGCTGCCGTGAGACTGATTAGCCTTCAAGCCATAATTAATTTGGGGCCCATAGGAAACAGCAAGTGGAATAATCTGCTTCCTTGACAGAGTAGGATGAACACTAATATTCAGAGATAGAGAAAACGAAGAGACGCTGCTTACCCTCTGCTGAACCAGGAGGTGTGTGTGCTCCAGCTGCTTTCTTTTTTCAGTGCAGTCAGTGGACAGCTGAGCTAGCTGAGGATGGTACAAAGAAGTACAAGAAGAAAACAGTTCAGAACCCAAACAATGTGTTTTCAGATAACTGAATAACTGCTTCACCCTATAGACCACTGATATAATACCAAGCCTTTCAGAGTAGGACTTTGTTCCAACAATGTCAGCAACATCCTGCATATCGCTCGCCATGGCTGTACACACAGAATTAGAGCTACTAGTATCACAAAACACAACATAGATTGTCTAGAACAGGGACACCCAACCCACAGCCAGTTTATCGTCTGACTAGCCAGATACTACCCAGTGTATTATTAATACTACCCAGTGTATTAATTCCATTTCACTTATGAATATATCGTAAATATTTATTTATTTCTTTATTTAATTTTTAAACTTTGTTGACTTGCTTTTTCCAATTTATCACATAAATAAAAAGCAAACAATTTTAATTCGTACTGCAGAGGGTAACTGTTTCTCATCAGCTTAAGTCAACAACTCATTTCACAAGTCTTCCTCTCCTTTCTTAAATGCACAAACCCGCTGCATTGAAAGAACCCATTCCCAACATAGGAGGCTTGTTGCTAGGGAAGTGACGTTGCTGCCTGCTACAACTGAACAACTTATCCGCTAAAATAAAAAACGCTTCAGCAAGTAAAATTTTAATTTGCTTTGTATTAGTGGATATGATAACAGTATATTAATGCCTTGTTTTTAATTGTTTTGTGTATTTTTGTTTTGATGTGTATCGTGCAGTAGGAAATAAAAGTAACAGTAATCCTAAGGGAAATTGCCTGATTATATATATATATATATATATATATATATATATATATATATATATACACACACATTGCAATTAAGGGTGAAACTCGAATTACTCTTCAGCAATGTGCAGCCTGCTATACACATTAGGTCGTGTACACGTGTACACATTAGATTACACTACTTTTCTGGATATGCGGCCCGTGATAAGTTTGGTTGCGCACCTTTGGTCTAGACTGTCTGGCCACTTTATTAGGCCTTGTCTATCCGACTGGATATGGCATTGCCCTGGTGTTGGGCACGTTCTCTCGGTATACCCTGGGACCCTTGATTAAGATTAAACATATACAGTAGTTTACTTTGCTGCAGGTCAAGTTGACCCAACAACGCTGCTCTTGTACACTGATGCTATGGCTATTTTCCAAATGATAACGCACCCACCCACCATGACAGAATTGTGCGCAAATGTTTGTGGAGACAGACTGCAGACATCTTCCATGGCCACCACAATTCTCCGGATCTCAATTCAACTGAGCATATCTGAAATGAACTTCAACGATGCATTAATCATCATAATCCTCCTCTTACATCTCTGCACCAATTGCGTGAAACATTAATGACGGGATGGATCCCTCGAGACACCTTCCAGCTCCTTGTAGAGTCTACAGCATGGTGGATGAAGGCAGTGACCAGGGCAAATGGTGACTCAGCCTGATATTAGATACACGACCAGGCAGTGTATATACAGACAGACAAAAATTATAAATCCCCAGATTCTAATACTCTCAAGAATATATGTGGAAAATGTTACATTTTGAAGGATAAGTAATTTACAGGAAAATAATTCTTACCTGCAACCAACTCCTATAAAATGTTTTGGTCTTACAATCTCTGGTGTGCTTACCGAAATCATCACAGACAACAAAATCAGCAGCTACATGTATACACGACACAGTAATTTGGAGCACTATTCAACTACAGTGGCCCATGTTTGCGACTTACAATTGGACCCCATATGTCCCCAAACATTTTCCCTTTGGCAGCAAAGAATAGAGGGGTTTCATAACCTTCAGCACGGGAAGTGATTTTTATGGTGGTGTGATACAGAAAAAGTTAGCTATTCGTGTTACTATTTAATTGAGATGTTATATATTTTATTTTTAAGCTTTTACTTGTACACCTTTACTAATGCATTCATAACAGTTTGTATATGTTTGAGCAATTATTATTATTATTATTATTATTATTATTATTTTAGCAATTATCATTTTCTTTTAATATCTACCACACAAACATTTATTAACAAGGTATGTTAATAACACATACATCTTTCACCAAGAAACACATGGAATACACTTTACCGGCATGAGTCCCTTGAAAAAGCAGGGTCTTTATGATTCACAAAACAGTGTGAAAGTGCTAGAAGTTGGTGGGTGTTTTACTTCAGAAAATCAAAAAGGAAATCATTTCTATCAAGACCCCCCAAGGTGTTATTAGAGCAGGTGTCAGGTAAGAAATACACATTCAAACCCCTATTGCAAGTAATCCTATGCACAATCTAGTAATTTCAAAAGAGCCAGTACCCGAATCGCCATCTTCTTCATAGAAGGGTCGAGGTCCTTGAGAAGATCATAGCCTTGGTGGAAAAATGTGTACTGGGCATGGAAATAGGAGAAGAGCTGAAATACAGGGGAGTTAGGAATTAGAAGGCAGTCAACCACATAATCTCCCAGCGGAAGCACTGGCAATCAGAAGCAATTAGCCATGTTAAAGAATAGAAGGGACATAAATGTGCAGCCGCATGATGTGCAGGGTTTGTCATATTCAGGAGAAAGCAGGTTTTTGGCTGTGCAAAGTTGCCGGTCTTTGCTGTGGAATCCAAAGGGAGTTCCTGGGCGTAAACAGGAAACTAGATTAGTCATGGGATTGGAGGACGATTACTGAATGTTCATTGTCCTGAACTGGGTGGAGAATTGTTGCAGTGAGGAAATGTAATTCAGCATTCTAACAACTCTGCACAAAATTTATTTTAAGAAAAATCTAAAGTAGTAGAACATAAACCTATGTTGGTCACAAGCCTACAGCTGAAATGCTTTCCACAAGTTAAAACACAGATCCTCAACCATAAGTCTATGACCTCAACCATTTTTCAACCTTGAGGAGGTGAAAAGGGAGGCTTAACCCAAGGTCTTATGTAGTTTTGGGTGTCTAGTGGTTTGCCATTGATTACTGTCAACTACTGGAGATTCAAAGCAGGCCTCCACAAGGCAGTCGCTAGTTCAGTAACTGTATTATACCAAGATTTATTGCAAGAGGGCACAACAGTTATGAAAGACCACAGCCTATAGCATGACTTTCCTGGAATGAAAGACAATGGTCACAGACTACCTGGCCACTTTACTAGCCTCCCAAAATATTTATATTTCTGCAAATAAACATCAAAATGGTCCCCAACAGACAGATGTAATGACCCCCAATACCAATAAAAATCTTTATAATCGTGAACATGAAATGTCATGTTGGACTAGCCTTAAGACCCAAGCACACTTTGTATTTTAAATTGTACACACAGATGTTAACAAACGCTGGGAATGTCCCATAAATAAAGCAACTGTCTGGACTCACCGAATTCAAAATATCCACCTTCTGCTGCATCTTAAAATGATTCAACTAAGAAGAAAAAAATATGTTAATTTTTCCATGTACATATATTTCTGTAACTAGAAATGTAACTCTGTCGCACTTGAGTTTTATTAAAAAGAGATGCCCTATACGGCTTTACACATTAAAGCCATCTGTTGAAAGTATCACTTATGTAATTTTTGACTGGGTTCTTGAGCTGTAACAGAACTGCACAATGTAATGTAGCTTGTGCTGCTGCAAGAGGTAGCGGCGGTGTATTAACTTGACTCACAGAGACACGTAGTGCAAAGCAGATTACAAGGGACGGGAGAAAGTTTGTGTCTCTTCACATGGTAGCTAACCAATTATGTACTTCCATTTGTTATTCAAATCTCCTAAACACATTATAGTAAACTTTTATTTTTTATTTTAAAACACAATATCTGGTACTGCAGTCGGTTATATGTTTGCAAGTCATGCTTTCAGTTAGTGTTGCACTTGCTTGGTCACCTGGGGGGGGGGGGGGGGGGGGGGGGGGGGGAGTTGTCCACACCCATTCAATGGCTTCTTTCCTGTCACTAGCCAACCACGGCTTTCCCTATTGGCTGACATGCTTTCAGTCAGTAACACACTTTGACCCAGAGGACTCTGCTGAGTGGTGAAATTACCCAGGACATGCAAATGCAAACAGATAACCTGAGAACGGCATAGCTTCCTTTAACCTAAAGTAGTACCAGATGTCGTGATTTAAAATGAAAACACATCTGTGCTGTAATATGTGTTTCTTTCAAAAATATACACTTGAGACCCATTAGCGCAAAATAGCTACATTTACTTCAAACAAACTAAATAAGGAATAATACCCCAGGCCTGACCTGCAGACTGTAGTCCAGGGCAATGTGCTGGAAGCACTTCCGGGTGGCTAGTAGCAGGTGACTGGCTTTCTCAGCGTCCTGGGCCTTGTGTCGAGCGGCCTGGGCGCTCTTCGCTGCAGCCTGCTCCAAATCCTCAGTGATCCGGGAGAACTCCTTCCGTGCCTCCCTTAGCTGGGGGATTGAGCTGGGGAAGGAACCAGACAAGCTCAGACAAAAACAAAGCAATCTGAGTGGCACAGGGTAAGGGGAATGGCATCACTGACAGAGCACTTTGTAAAAGTGAAACGGATAAGGGTAAAATGAGTGGTGGGTTTAAATCAGGGGAGTCCAATCCTGATCCTGGAGGGCCGGTGTGCCTCCTGGATTTTGTTCCAATTGTGCCCTAAATTACTTAGTTTGAAAAATAATTGGTAATAATCGGTCCAATTAAGTAATTTAGGACACAGATGGAACAAAAACCAGGAGGCACACCAGCTCTCCAGGACCAGGACTGGGCACCCCTGGTTTAAATGATGCATCGCTAGAGGAAACAGAACATAAAGCAAACATGGCCGCTGTATCAGGCCACTGCCACATTTTGTCTGAAGCATTTATTTAATGGGATAAATATGAAGTCTGAATTTCAAATGATTTCTGAGATATAGCCGGGGGTTAGAACAAATATTACTGCGAAAGGGTTAATTTTCTTTGGTTAATATCCATATCAAACTTGATTGGTAGTAGAATATATTCATATTCACATCCTGTGCAGCATGTAATAAGACCCTATTGTCCATGATGTAAAACAGACCTAAGGTGGGGTCCTGATACCCGCTTCAAAGGAAGGAAGTGAATTTTTAACGTGGTGGATGATTTTTCTAGAGAAAATCAAAATAATTTACAGAAAAAAAGAAACACGCAAGAAAGTTAACATGAGAATGTTTTACGCCTTGTGTGACAGGGCGAGGAGCCCTGTACATGTATTTGTTCATTTATTTTTAGAACAGGGTCTCCTTCCTCTGCCCCTGTGTTGTGTTACTTTGTATTTTGTGTTTGTATTATGATTTATTTATTGTTTTTGTGTATTTTTAAATGACGGCGTAGCCGCGTTTTGGTTTGTTATTGTTTTGTTTTTATTTAGACGTGTTCTGGCAGAGGCGAGGGAGTAACTCGTCCTCTGCCAGGAATGATTAAAAACCTTGTGCAGAAGGTGGCCATCTCCAGAGTTAAGTGATTAGTTTGTTGCTAAATCGGGAGATGGTCACCTGCATTTAAACCTGCAGCTCTCTTCACATCGGGTGGGCGTACGGAGGCGAGAGCGAGAGGAGAGAACGACAGCAAACTAAAATAACAGATTCTAGGAACAGTGACAGCAACTGCCCAGCCTGACCTAGCATCTTATTATTTTGTGTTTGTGATTTGTTTTTGTTTGAATATTTATTTTGCCCTATATCTATTTTACACTGTTTGTGTTTAAATATTATTTTTATTTTTGTCTTTAATAAACGGCGCACGCCGTGTCTTTTTGCACCTCGGTACTTTTCCTTCCTGCACTCTGGCCTGAAGTCACCACTCGCCAGCCTCTCACACCTTGGTTCTTTATGCTTTAAAAAAATGTAAGTTACTAAAAGGGGCTAATGAAGGGACTAGCCTGGCCTGTGTGAGGCTACAGACAGGAAGCGCTGGTACTTACTCTGTGAGCAGGGTCTGAAGCTGCTGAGTCACTGATCTCTGAGCCTGATCGAACAGCATCTGGAAGGAGACACACAAACACAGTAGTCAGGCACCTTCTGCATCCACATCAGAGACTGCAGCCTGCTCTGCTAGAGCATCTCTGACGATGCTGGTGCCTTCTTGTGTTAGGAAGTGACGCTGCCAGAGCATCTCTGATGATGCTGGTACCCTCTAGTGTCTCGTGTTAGGAAGTGATGCTGTTAGAGCATCTCTGATCTTTCTATAGTGTCCATTTTATGTTGTTTGTAGCTAGTTTAAAGGATTCTATTTTAAAGTAGGTCTGATTCTGTAACAACGTAAGTGTGCCAGGTAAAGCAGGGCTTGAACCTCGCACTGCCCCTGCACCCATCTATAGGCTGCAGAACTACCCTGGTTTAGGAATATTATTAAACTGCTGGTGCCAGCAATCTACTCTGAACTGATTGCATTTATTACAGCTTATAAGTCACACCCGAGGCTGTAGGGTTACTAACAGGACTTGTTTATCCAGCTGTAAGGGAGGAACAATTTATTTAACATTGGACTGCTGTCTCTTGATCATTTAAATTATACACTTAATTGAAGGTAGCTCTGAAACTCAGACAACAGAGCTAGTGTGAGTTTCAAGTCTTGGAACTCTATTCATTTTCAAATATGAATCAATAAGAGGAGCCTTTTAAACTAACTGGTATCTCCTGAAAGAGTTAAATCCACTTCTACCATACATTTGTACAAAAACAAATACTGCTGTGCATTGATGGTCACAAGCACAGTCTGTGAATTGTGTCTCAGGTTTATACAACCATACCAGGACTTTTCTTTATGGAGGGAAAGGGACAATCTCCCTCTAACTCAGTGTATATACTTTTACCCCAACGCTGGACTCTTCTCAGTTTCCTATGAGGATCACAGACTCACCATGTGGAAATGGATCATCTCCTGCAGCCCCTGTGTGAAGTGCGTCAGGCAGGTCTGTGGAAGAGAGGCTGGTTAGTCAAACTGACCACTTCGGCCACATGCAGCAATGACACTCATCTCCACCACAGCCGTAAATACAAAAACCGTGCTATCAGTAACATGAAAAAAGAGATCTGACCTGCAGCCACTGTATCTATTTATTTTAATACATTGACATTCAGATCAGACAGCTGACCCAACTCTCCCCAGATTCTGACATTAACAATAACTTATGCTAAAGAATGCTCTAATCAAGTTTTGTCACAATTTACTAATTTAATTATTATCTAGATATGTGTAGAAATGCAACTATGATATACAAACTCATTCATTTTGACACTATTGTAATATATCTATGAAGTTCCCCTGCCAAAACTTAAAAAAAAAAAAAAAAAAAAAAAAAAAAAAACATGCATTATAAAACAGATAGAAAGGAAACTTAACATGGTAAAATTATACACGCAGTGGCTGAAGGGGATATAAGTGTGCTTTCCATCCATTATCGAGCGAGTTTATAAGTTACTCTGTAAAAATTGCTACAAAAACAGTAGTGAAATAAGGGCGAAAAAATGGTTTTCCATCCACTGCAAATTGTAGTGAGTCAAAGGGAATTCCCAGTGATATTTCGTGATATCACAGCCTAATTTGCATGTGTCGCTACGTTTTCAGGTTATTCGCAAGAAATATACTCGCTAGATGATTTTCCATACATTTTTTTTTACCGCTCACTAGCGCAGCGAGTATATTCTATGGATTTAAGCTCCTAAAAAAAAAATAATAATAAATAAAAATAAATGAACAAAATGTAGATCCCGTATGAGAAAACTGGAGTGTGTGTGAAAAATGATGGAAAAAAGTGTTGCGTAAAAGACACTTACAAAGGTAAAGGTATAAAACCTGCAGCACTGCTTTCATATTTTCCCACTGGTTTAAAGGTTGCTTATTCTATAACCTGCTCTTTTGTTAGAAGTCTTCCAATTTTGTGTAGCACAGTGTACTAGGATGCGCATTAAACAATTTGACATCACTGGAAGAGCGCTAGGACCTGAAATATGCTTATTAGTTTTCCATGCAAGTGTCGAATAAAATGTCGCTGTGAGTAGAAAATAAAACCACCTCTAGCGAGCGAGCTTGTCATGTGAGTAAAAACATGTGAGTATTTTCTTATTTGCAAAAGTTTTACCAAGCTTAAAAGTTGGATAGAAAAAGGCCTACGGATACAGTATGTACAGACTGCACTACAGAATAGACTACTGTTACAGTTTACAGGAGAGCAGTGTCTTGGTGCATAATTTAATAAATGTAATCCTTAATCTCTTGCATGAGTTAAATAGGGAACAAAAATAAAGGAAGAGGACTCTTTTGACTGTTGCACCCCAACACACCTGCTAATATCTCTGCTTTATTTTATGAAACATACTTGAATCTACAGCATTGGACTTCATTCAGGAAAGAGTGGGCTTTAGACAACCTTGCTGGCTTTTACTAGGAATACATGCTTCCCCAAAACCAAGAACACACAACTTGTTTTTAAGGGTGATCTTGTGAGCCAAATTTTCCCTTTTCCCAATCTAGCATTCTCTCTAACTTCATTTACAGAGCCTTTAAATTAAGCACAGCATACGTTTTTAGCATCTTGGTGAAGTCTTACATAACAACATTTTATTTTTTAAATAAGTGTTGAATTAAGAAGTGTATGAGACAGGGGTTGTACTCGGACTCTAAAGAAAGCTCTGTATTGCTGTAGCACTGCCCATACCAAGCATACTGTTTTAGACATGCTTTCTTGGCATGGATGTGGATCAATGCATACCTGTTGTGACATCTCAAGTTCAACCTGGAATCAGCAGATCATGTCTCAATTCACTATGCCAGAACTGTTTGCAATTAAAAGTCTCCTTGCACCTACAATGGCCTGCAGAGTCCCAGATCTTACTAGCAATGAACATCCATGGGACTAACGTAAATACTGTCTTTGCCTGTATTGACCAAACTCAGGTGACCTGTTATTCCACCAGATGTGTTCAGACACCTTGTGTAATATACGCCTGGACAAGTAGAAGATGTACACCACAATGTATTACACAAAATCCTTAATGTACAAATATGACTTGACTTAATCTGCTGCAAACCCCAACACAGAATGCCTTTACATAGAGCTTCCCCACCTATTCTCAATGTTGGTCCCCAGTTCTCTTATTATTAACAGGTAAGTGGCTCACTAGATATATCCTAAACTCTAAACTTTGTCGTAACCACTTGGGCTACACAATTTCTTTATAACATTTTAAATTTTAAAACAGTTTGTGTGAACTTTATGGAATTCATGAAGTTGTCCTGCCAAAAACTTTGAAAAACACATTAAACATTTTAAAAGAAAATTGGAAACTTAATAAAATTTTTAGCATATCAGTGAAGTTTTACATAACACAACAATTAAAAAAACAAAAGATTAGTCCACATATCTGTATAAAAGACATTCCCATGCCTACCTGTTGTGACAGCTCAAGATCACCCAGTATAATTTAAAACCTTTTCCCTGGATCAGCAGATTATTTCACTGTGATAATGTGTCAATTCATTGTGCCAGAACCGTTGGCAATTAAAATGCTCCTTGCACCTACAGTGGTCTCAGATCTTACTAGCAATCCTGCACGCTGTCTCTGCCCATATTTGCCAAACTCTGTCAACTCACCACCCACTGTTCAGGTGGTACACTAATGTACAGTATATACAGTACAACTGGGATATTCTGGCTGCAGAGAATACCTTAGAAACATACACACGTTTGTGTAAATGGACAGTCCCTCACAGTCCTTTCTTATATGAATGTATTTCCCTGACTTGTACTACAAAACATTTAAAAGGGGCATCTCGAGGTGCAAGGCAGCACTGAAAGACAATTGATAGCAGGTGCTTGATAGAAAGATGCTTCCATTTCTACTACTGATGTATCACAAGTTTCAGAAATGTGCAGTTCTTGAGGATTTGGCTCAGTAATTACTGAAGAATGGTCACATACACCCCCCAAAACAAGGAACCACCATGCTGGCTCATAATGTTGAAGCTTTTCCAGACATGCACCCTGCAGCGAGCAAAACAATGACATAAATTGTACTTGTGCACGTGCTTTCATTAGTGTTGCACTTGCTTGGTCAATTAACCTGGAGGGTGTCCTCACCCCTTCAATGGCTTCTTTCCTATCCCAAACCAACCAGCTGCTTCCCCTATTGACAGTCATGCTTTCAGCCAGTAGCATGTTTTGCCCCCCCCGACACTACTGAGGTGAAACGACTCAGGAAGTGCGAGCGTAACAGATTAAAAAAAGGTATAAAAACTGAGAAATTCCTTTAAATCCAAAGTACCAGATACTATGTTTTAAACAGAAAACACATGTTTGCAATAACGTGTTTCTTTGAGTACTGCACATTTCAGACTAATGTAGTTAATGGAAGTGCAAAACAGAAAGATTTACGGAATTACTATACTGTTTGCGACAGTTTCATAGATTCTGAGTTACAGTTTAAGAATACAGTTGTGGGTACTGCAATACTGTTTGAAATAACTTACCGTAACTGTGCTGTCTTTTCTATAGTATTGGGAAAACTCTGCAACCCCGCCCAAAAACAGCTGATTGGCTTCGTTGTATGCCTGTCCCGCTTCCACCATCCTGTTGCAAAGTTTCACCAACTGAGGGACAAAGGGACACTGGTTTACATTTCTGGCACTGGAGACTGTTCTCCATTTTGTTGTTTACGCATGTAAAAACACATTTTGCTTTTGGCTATAATCCAGCCTGAAGATGTATTGTATAACTTCCTGCTACTACAATAAGATGCTGGTGTATAACTATTTATTTAGTTAGTGACTGAACTAGTCATTTCAGAACCCCCTCTTGTTCAGCCCCTGCTCACCTTGTCCAGTCTGTTCTCCAGTTCAGTCACCTCGCTCTCAGACTCACCCAGACTCCTCCTGCAGCGACACAAGAGCTTCAGGTAACAACAAGCACACAACTACTGCAGCCTACTGCAGACTCAAGCACACTTCAGCAATCGAAACGGCATACCTGATTAGACAGATATTACAAATACAATATTCAATCCCAAGTTTTCTAAAACGATTATTAAAATGCAGGCATTACTATCAACATAAAACTCATGTATTTACACAATTATCAGTTCACTATCTGTCTGACTCCTATTCACCAGTGTCAGCTTTTTAAATGATTGATGCTCACAAAATAATTCTGTAAGTTTTCCACGCCATGCACATCTGGTCTGTATCCGTGCAGTGCAACCGGCTGCTCTCCCTAATGATTGACGTGCTTTGCAGCCAGAAAAGATGCTTGCCCATCATTGCCATAAATGCAAGCAGAGCTATCAGTATAATGACAAAGCTGATGACCATGTCATATCAACGCTATCTACAGAATAGGATAGAATAAGAATTAACAATGACACTTCTTTATCACAACAATGTACAGCTGTACAGGCACACTCTATATCACCAGAGTCTAACATTCTCAATAACTTATGCTAAATCATGTTAATGCCAAGTTTCATGACAAGCTCCAGATATATGCACATGTGTGTGTGTGATTTCACCCCCAGCAGGGGTGAATATTAATAACTAATCCATTTCACCACGGGGGGTTGATTAATATCTGAAACAGGAGTGGCAAACATGGTTTAATAGCACATTAAAAGAGGTGAGACGTCAGAAAGCTTCGCTATGTAAGTATTTTAGTTAGGGCTATCCTTTAGTACCTGCCCCAATTCATGTTTTTTAAATATGTATTTAAATTTTGTATTTACACTATTGACTACACACCTCAAAGTACATATGACACTATATTCTGATTTAAAAATAAATACGGCAGTCTGACCCCAAATAACCTGTTGTGTAGGTCACGTTTTACATGACTACAGTAAAACACAGGAGTGAATTTGACCTACAGCCCATGAAGGGAATAGTAATGTTTCATTAATACACGTTGTATTTGAAATATGTGCCTGTCCCAAAATGAAAGTACCAAAAAAAATTGTAATGAAAGGAAATACAAGAATGAAAGCCCGTGGGCAGACTATAGCCTCAGTGTGCACAGTAATATTGACTGACCAGTACATTCACATTAACGACCATCTCTGAGTACGGGAAGTACACTGAAAAACTGCAGCTACAAATCATATCAAATATTATGTCGACGGCTTCCTACTTTAACTCAGAACTATGCGACAGGTGTAAAGCATGTACTGACCTGAATCTGGGAGAATCCTTAATACACTCTTCGAAATCCACCAGACTATCCATCACTGTGTTGCACTGCACGACAGTGCACAAATAAAACTACCGACGTACGTTGAATACGGCTTGCAAATATACAGATTAAGAATAAGACATGTTGATAACTGCCCTAAATTCCATGCCTGATTCCAAGATGTTAATAATTAAAAAAAAAAAAAAAGATTCTGCACAAGTTATTTATTACGCATACATGTATAATTTAATTATCTAAACACGTTGACACTGTATAGAACTCAAAGCAGCAAGCATCGTGGCTGGACAGTATTGCAAAGTATGCGTTTAAAAATATATTGTAACGGAAAGTGCTGTCCATACAACTACAATACTACAAGAATAATTAAAAAATTGTATTTTTTAAACAAGTGGCAAGCCCAGCGATTGAATTGCTTAAAAAATTGCCGAACGACCAAGATAATATTGGTATGAGAAAAACAAGATACATATAATTTTCCATGATTTTAAACGATAAAGAGCTATATTAAATACCAAAAGTACTTGTAAAACAGAAAACGTCCACAGCGCCTGTGCTATATCTATGATCGTTAAAATGTTATATTTTCCGTCATGCAAAAAAAAAACTAAACTAAACACAAAACATAGTTTAGAAAAATCGGGTCTTTAAATGTCCGTATGACCGAGTCCGTTCCTGAGCATGAATCTGAACATTTAAATGTCGAGGATATATTTTAAAATGTTACAAAAAGTCCGTGGAAACAAAAATGGCATATCAGCACCCTCGAGAGCTCAAATAAGTAGCTAACCTAACTTTTCGTTGCACTGTGCCAGAAGAAGAGCACATACGTACTAGTCAACGATAGCTACAAGAACCAAGTCTGTACAAACAACCCGCTTGTTGTTTTATCTTATTTTTAAACTATTTTGTTAGTATTTTTCTGTTGTTGTTGCCAGCACTTAAATGCATATCCGGGTATTCTGTACAGTAAATCCGCTTACTTTGCAAGGGCGGTAGGGAGCTTTTTTGAGGAAGGGAGACACAGGAAATGCCCTCGAGGCGACACTGTGAGTGCAGCTGCTTACTGTTCAGACAACTTGTTTGGTCCTACAAAGTTATACGTGATAATGTCCTGTAAAAGAAACCAAATACGACAAACGTTTTGAATCTAAGTATTTTTGACATTGAAAGTCGAAATGTATGTCATTGTTATTTAGTGTCTTTTCGAATTTCTTTGACTATTTCTATACTCCGCACCATTGATAATTTAACACTAATTATTATGTTGTTTTACAATGTAAATTATAATCTTTAAAATATATCCAAACAATATTTAATGCAGTAAATAAAATAATAAGGATTCGTTAAAGGGGCTAGTGAAGTAGATATGGGTTGTTTTTGTTGTCTGGAAGCAGATTGTGCGTCAGGAAATGGTTAGGAGTTCCACGCTGCCTCAGCACGATGGGACTGTATGGTAAAGGTATACTGCAGCCCCCAGACTCCCTCTAACGGAGGAGTTTAAATGCGCCAAGGTTTGATTGGAAATGACATTGCTTGAGTCACAACACGAATGTGTGAGGGAGGCAGCACCTGTGTTGAAAACTGGAAGAAAGTGGGCAGCAAAGGAAGCTGTGAAAGATGCAATGGCTGCCCTTTGTAACAGTAATATCATGGGGCAAGTACAGCATGGAAGAAGAGGCATTGGTCTCAGTTCAGCTCCTCCTACATGGCACAAAGCAGCCCCAGCTCAGTGGAGGAAGCTGGTAGTCAACAAGGACAGGATGAGCTGCGTAAAGGCAGTTTCCCAAGCCAAGCAGGGAGAATGGATGAGATGGAAGAGTGTGGAACAATGCAAGATCGGCTGGCAAGACCTATGAACAAATGGAACAGCAGGATCAGTTTCCTCATCAGGGCAGCATATGATGTTCTTCCATCACCACAGAACCTTAATCTATGGATAGGAGAGGATCCACGGTGTCCTTTGTGTTCGTCGCCAGCTACATTAAGGCACATTTTGACAGGATGTAAGGTGGGTCTTAGCTAAGGATGGTTTACTTGGTGTCATGATCAGGTGCTGCGATGTTTGACCTTAGCATTGGAAGGCAAGCACAGCATGACCAACAGGTTGTCACCAATGCCAGCAATATATGACCCACGAAGAACAACAACAAGGTATTAAAACCGAAACTCACCTAGGACAACTGGAATCTGCTAGAGACTGGAAAATGCTGGCAGATGTTGGACAACGGCTTATTTTCCCACCTGAGATTGCCACCACCTGGTAGAGTTAACAGTGCCATGGGAGGATGCTGTGGATGAGGCGTATGAAAGGAAGAAACTTCAGTACACTCAACTAGCTGCTGAAGCGGAACAGTGAGGATAGAGAGTCCGAGTTTACCCAGTGGAGGTGGGTTGTCGATGATTTGTGGCACACTCCACAACCTGGTTTCTCAGAGACATTGCATTCAGCGGTCAAGAGATGTGACACATTATCTGAAGCAGCAGAGAGGAGCATCAGCTGGCTATGGTTGAGATGAAAAGATTCTGGTTGGGGGCCTCAAGCACAGTAGAAAACAAATGTTGATGTAAAGGAAGGTAAGTAAGCTGGGCTTAGCTGAGTGGGGGACAGAGGGGGGTGATGCTGGGACGTCAGATTCAAGGTCGAGCCCTCTTAAGGTATCGTGAGCTAGTTGAAAAAACACCAAGGATGGAAGGTGCCCACTTGAAGACCCAAGAGAAGCACCCTACTCATCTTAGTCGAGACGGTTGTTATGCAATGTGCTAGGGAGGACACACTGTGGTTGATACTTGGAGCCAGCGTTGCAGCCGTTGTGTGTGCTGATACACCAAGGAGGCAAATAGACTGATCCCTGGAGCCAGCATTACACTTCAACCATCAACACCAGGCAGAAGGCTATCTATATCATTAGATGTATCACATTAGTTTACAGTAAAATAAATATGTCTTAGTTGGTGCTATTCGTGGCGAGAGTCCAGAATCAGCATGAAGTTTTAACACCTACTGTCATGTAATGGAAATAATTTTTATTGTTAGACAATACCAAGATCATTTTAGGCAAACATAAAGATCAGTTTTAAGTTGCATTGAACTTATCTGTTCATTCAGTAATATCTATACCGAAACAATTGCACATTTATTTTGGAACTGTATCCTGTATCATCTGTCTGACTGTCTGTCAAACTCTATGGAGTGAACGCGATTACTGCCTTGCATTTTCTCAGATCTTCCCCAACATTTATCATGAACTCCAAACTTGCTACAGACCTTTTAGATTGCAACACGTACATATTGGCTTTCACCACTAGATGTCACTGTCTACAAATACAGCACTGTATCTGAATTCATCATTACCAATCTAAATTTGAGTCATTTTGTTTTTCTCTTTTTACAGCTAAGTGAAAAAAACAAAGAAAACGGAGCAGACTTGTGACAGCTACAAAAAGGGCCCATTTAAAACCAGTGCACGCACGCACAGGGGACCACATGTAAAAGATATTTGTATTAAAACGAGTCAGTCGGGCAATCAGAAATGTACGTAGGTGGCTGAGAGTATATACAGCCATTAAAGATTTGGACAAAGTCAAGGCAGTTATCGCTTCTACCTTGTACGGTGTGGCAGACAGACAGACACAATCAACACTTAGGCTCTCCATTTTTGGAATGAGGACCTTAAAAAATTATTATCTCAGTAAATGCGGGATATAAAAAACTAGAGGCACCTATTGACTACCATGATTGATGTCCTTCTAAAGGTCATGGAGGTCATTCACTGAGTCACTCCTGTGTTAGTGTCTAGATCTGAACACTGGCATGACAACATTTGGAACAGAAAAAGTAATTTAGTCCTGTTCCTGTAGTAGTTCTCCCACTCTTTATTCTAATGAAGGCCAAAAGAAATACATGAATATCCAGGTGCTGGTTGATAAGGCAGGGTGGGGTGTGCTCATTTCTGCAGTTTCATGTTTGTTTTCCTGTTAAGGCTGCAACAGTGGGGAGTTTCTAGAATTCAGATAGTCTCTCACATCCAGGGGCCTTGGTTAGCCCAAGACTGGTAGAAAGTATTCGAATTTGAGAAAAATGACTACCGGTTAGTTTGACACCTGCTGTAGCCAAGCAATGGAAGACAGAATGTCTTGGGTTAATAAACCACACCGCAAGAAAGCATCTTAACCACAGTGTAAAAGAGCCGGGCTCGTCTGCATT
Source organism: Polyodon spathula (assembly GCF_017654505.1). NCBI lineage: Eukaryota > Metazoa > Chordata > Actinopteri > Acipenseriformes > Polyodontidae > Polyodon > Polyodon spathula. The sequence continues at coordinate 43,324,221 of NC_054544.1, forward strand.
CATGATTATAGATAACCTCATCTCATCTCACCGACAGGGGTCCCACTCTGTAACGGCAGTGCATCCCACAACATTGCATGTTACACCCTTCCCAGTTAAACCTCAGCAATTGGCTGCTGATAATCTATGCAATCCGAGTGACTGCACCTATGAGCTGCTATCTTTGCTAACCAAAGTGTTGAGATCGCAATGAGAATTGAAATCTGTCATCCATAACTCACTAGTGTTGAATCTAGAAACACTAACAGAAACTAAAATTCAATGACAAATGTTTTGACTAAAATTGTTTTTCAATGTCTTCAAATGTGTTTAATTCTGGACACCGCATTGCAAAAAGCACATTGTGCCCCTGGAGAGAGTCCAGCAAAGAGCAACCAGACTAATCCCAGGGTTTCAAGGAATGCGCTAAAGGGATTGACGGGACTGTGTTTATTAAGTTTAGAACAAAAAAAATTAGGGGGGACTTGATTGAAGTCTTTAAAATCTTTAAAGGAGTTGACTAATTTAACCCTAGCTAAAACGTTCGTTGCAGCACAGAAACCAGGAACAGAGGACCCAGTTTGAAATTAAGTGGAGAGAGACTCATAGGTAGAAGAGTAACTGTCCATGCTGTTGATGCTGAATCATTGGGATCCTTTAAGACCCAACACTGGATGAGCACTGGTGGGCTGAAATGTTCTTATGTTCTTATACACTTTAGCATAAACTGTATCTCTCAATGTGCTTACTGAACCAACGCAGCTGCTTGTAAACCACATGAGTTGAACAACACAGAAATGTTGAAGGTAGGTGAAAAAGTGATACAGAGAGGCAATATTTTCCCTTTGTGTGGGGTACTGTTGCATATTGGATTGCAGACTGCAGGCAGTTTGATATTGGAATGAGAAATAACAGTTTTATAGACTGGTTTCAATGAGCAGATGGAGGTGTGGAATTTGAGTGTTTACAGCGCACTAGTCTCTCAGCCTGGAATATCTGAACTGGTACAGCCCCTGCATAAAACTGAACTGTTGTGCTTGCTTCAGGCCCCACTTTAGTTATGCTTCCGTTGTGAATGTACAGGTGAAACTGGGAACTTTGTATTAATTTCCTATTGCACCATACAAAACTACTACAAAACCCATGAGATTCCAGTTGACTAATGAGACTTCCTTTGCTTTGATGTGTCTTTCTCATATGCCACAGTGGGGGGGTTCAAAGTTTTCTTGCTGCTCTAAACTGAGAGACAGTAGGACCCAGGGGAAACCAAATGTCTTTGTGAACTCTTAAAATGCAACACATAGTTAGACAAGATGGTTATAACGTGCAAAGAGAGAGAGAGAGAGAGAGAGAGAGAGAGTGTGATATACAGACAGACTGACAGCTGGAGGAGATTGAAAGAGAGATAGGGAGAGCCAGGGAGTGAAGAAAACGGAGAAAGTGAGACCAGATATTCTGCATAAACAGGCAGTAGCTTCCTGCATGCTGTTCATTCCTGTATTTCATGGTGAAGAGAGAGAGGGATCAGATCTCTGCAGCCCGGAGGTTCTGCACTGACAGCTTCAATTTACCAGCTGATTCCAGCCCGGCTGTCTGTATCTAGACTGGGCGTTCTGAGGGGACACTGGAAATAAAAAAGCCATCTAGATCTTCCAGTGCTGAAGACCTAAACCTTCAGTGTTGAGCACGGATTGGAACAAGACTCTTGTGGTGGTTCCCTGAAGAGATGTGGCTCTCCCCTGAGTGTCTTACCAAGATGTCCCAGCTTTCCTTCAGAATGGGGGGGCTCCCTGTTTGCTGTGCCCTGGGCTTCTCTGCACAGTGAGAGGCTCCTCAGCACCACAGGACACGAGAGGAGGGGGGCAGCAAGGAAGAGGAAAGTAAAGTGAACAGTAGAAAAAGCAATCATAGGTAAAGGGATTTTCTAAAACCCAACAAGGTAATAAAAGGAAATGTTAAGAAGTTTGTTAAAGGGACTAAAATAAAAGTGGAAAAGTAAATAAGAACAGGGAGGGAGAGAGTAGGAACGTGAGAACAAAGAGGAAGAGCAGAACAAAACGAGTGAAACTAGTGACCCATATAGAAGAGGCGTAGTAGGCATAGAGCGGAGACAGGGAGATGCCCCGAGGTTCAGAGATGCGCCGGGCCATGCTGCCCCTGCTCTGCATGCTGCTAGTGTGGGGAGGCAGCGCGGAGAGGGGAGTGAGGGGCAACCCAGACTGGCACACACAGAGGACAGAGGAGAGTGGCAGGGAGTCCACTGCCCAACCCAGCCTCAACAACCCGGTACGTTCATGTCAGTGTTATCCCTTAGAGACGTTTATACAACTAACTGTGTAAAAGCAAATTCATGTATTTGACTTTTTTGTGTCCAGCCTTGTCATGCGTCCTGTTTTGCCATTCATCCTCACCTTTTGCCAATTTTTATGTGTTTGTGATGGGAAGAAGATGTACTTTAAAAACATATGGCTCATGCTTAGACAGGCAGACAGAAGTATTCTTCACTTTGACTACTTTTTCCCAGGCAGGGAATGTGTCAACATCACTGTGAGTATCTATGCTGAGTGTTCTTAAGTTCACCAGTGGTTATAGTTGCCAATTATATTCAATCAGATTTGTTTTTTGAGTAATTTATTACAGTACTATCATAGTGTGGTTGGCAAGACTGACTTGTAATAGTATTGAGTGAACGTTTCTTTTCAGCGAGAGAGAGATGGTCAGACCTAATGTGTTTGCTATCTATTGATATAAATTAATGCAAATTAATTTTATGTAATTTTTTTTTTAATTGTTGGCAATACTTATTTCATGTTCATGTCAATATGTATATATTAAATAATGGAATCTAGAAAGAGAGTCACAATGAGCCATCTATAGAGTGGAGTTCAGGAGAAGGAATCAGAGGCAGGACGGGAGAGTCATCTAGTCAAAATAGTGCAGGAAAGAGTGGAGGTCAGGAGAGAGGTCGCTGCCTTTAGTGATTTAGTATTTCCCATGCTGTGTAACCCTTATCAGTGCTCGTCCAAAGTGTCCTTTATTGGTAAGAGCATATTTTAGCAAATACGATGTCCCCACTATTCATATTCGCTGATCCTGAGTGAATATTTCCGAATCACATTTTTATGTATCTTCCATTTATTCAAGGGGCTCCTGGGCTATTCGAGTATCCTCGTTCATGGAATAACTATAGGATTATGAACGCCCATGCTGTAGCCTCTATTTATACCAGTGATCACAAACAGCACTAAACTACATTGATTACATCAACCTTCGTTAATGTAAAGAGCCTTCAGTGAGGTGTTGTGTTATAACCCTGGGTGTTGTGGGATAAATGGTCCTGATAGGATTTGTTTAAAGAATATAAAACATTAATAGAATGAAAGCAAGCCAATATTTTCGATTTCTATCAGTAAAGAGCTGCAACTGCATTTACAATATTACACATTGGTGCTTCCCATAGGAATGCTTTCCTTACTGACAGGTCTTGTTGTTTTATGTCTGGCCTGTCAGTCTTCTCCTTGTTCTTGGTCTAGTTGCCTTTTTGGCACGCAGTAAAGGGCTTTCTCTGGGTGTAATATGAAATTTGCTCAACTGTACATTCTGTCTCATATTACTAAATAAAGTGGTCATCTTGAAACTGAAAAAATGAAAAGAAATGTAATTAATTCAGTGACAAAATATTCCACTAGAAGTCTCTTTTATGTCTTTAGAAACACTAATAAGTTCACTGATAAACATTTTGAGTAGGTGTCCTCTTCAATGTCTTACAGTTTGTCTTTGAATTTATTACATTTCTTTTAGTATTTCTAAATTTAGCACTATCATGTGTTTAATAGATATCATGATAACTTAAAGAAATCAACAACGATTCTCCAACTTTAAAATCTCCTTGGTGGCTAATCCAATACAGCCATGTGCCTGCAGGATGATCATGCAGTCAGGAGCTTGCTGGTTTGAATCATGGTCGTGCTGAGTTGCAGACCTTGGCTGGGGGCTTATCATTATTATTTTTTTTTACAATTCTACAATGCTTTACCATGCATGTTTCCCATTTCCTTTTGCCTCTACTTCATCATGCATTTCCTGCACTTTTTTATGCTTTTACCATGCTACACTGCAGCGAACCTTTAGAAGAGAAGGTTGACTGGACCATGCTAGACTGGCTTCTGAGATTAGATTGCAAGCAGGATGGGTGTTCTCAGTAACTGGGTGTGTTGTTCCAGCAGCTGTGTTATAAAATCATTCTCCTGCGGGTCATGGATTTCTAACACAGTCCTGAGCTTGATATGAAACATTATTGCTGAATTTAGAGAAATGTTTGTCATTGGATTTATTACCTTTAGTATTTCTAAACTTTGAACTCCTGTGAATATCCTTTCTCCAGTTACAAGCAAATATACGCTTTTAAACAGAGACACATGGGTTTATATATGAAACCTAAAGCCTTATCAAAGAAAAACAAGTAAAAGCCTATTTGCATGAATATATGGTATATTAAATGTCACTTCCACTTCTTAACATAAAAAACTGTATGATCGAGTCGAGGCTATTCGGCCCTTCTAAGCTTGTCCGGTTTCTAGTATCTGATTGATCTCAGAACTTTGTCAAGTTGGGTCTTAAAGAATCCAAGTGGTTCTGCCTCAACATCATGACAAGGTAGCCCATTCCATACCTTTACCCCTCTCTGTGTTGCTCTGGACCTTTTGCCTTTTGAAGTGAGCTGTACTTAACTGGCATAGTATTCCCAGTAAGGTTTAAATGTAGAGCATTCTAGAATCCTAGCATTTCCATGGACTTCCACTCTTTTGTCTATTCCAAATGTATCAATCACTTTCTGTCCCACTGTCTATCTGTCTTATTACTTGATATTCATGGTAACGTCCTACTTCCTTCTCTACAGGATACTGCCCCCCCAGAGTCTCACTTCGTGGACCCCAAGATCACCTGGCTGTTTTTCAAGAATAATTCCAACAAAGGGGTGAATGGGAGGAAGGGGAATCGACACAGAGGGCAGAACCAGCAGGTGAGTGAGGGGAAGGGTATGCAGGAACAGCCTAGGGACAGAGACTAGCCAAATCCCACGAGATGAAGGAAAATCCACATTATTTCAGAGAGCCAATGACTCCTGTTTCCCGATGGGTCTGGTAGTATCCACAACACAAAGAGGCAGTCTCAAAAAGAGAGGCCAAGGACGGGAAAAGCATGGACACTGAACTGTTTCAGACACACACTGGGCTTGTAAACCGACATGGAAAATAAACTAGCAAATGCAACTGAGGCATCACACACATGTGACCTTTCCTTAGCCATACCTTAGTGATCTACCACCACTGAAAACAAGCAAAGGGAAATCAAAAGGGTTTTATATCAAAAGGATAAAAAAAATAGATAGGACAAATAATCACATGTAAAATATTTGAGGTTTTGGTTAATTTGATCACGACAGGTTCTATATTAAATCACACTGTCAGGTTGTCATTAGTTGGTAAACAAGGGTAAATAATATGCACATTTTATTCAATTTAATAAAAATACATAACAGCTTTAAACAACATAAAGGGAATTGCTCAGTAACTTTGAGTATGTGCACAGCCTTACCTGGACCCTTGTGTTTTTCTGTTGAATCAACTAAGGAAGCTGAAATGAGGTCAGTGCCTTGCCTTTTCTGTACCTGCCATGTGGATTTAGAGCAGTGGGTTTCAGTCTCTGTTGTGTTGTCTCAGTTTGCTAACTCGTTGCTCTGTGTCCTTCCTCACCCAGCATGGGCAGCCTGGCCCCCCAGGGCCTCCAGGGCCACCAGGCCCCCCCGGCCTGCCCGGCCCAGCTCTCCCTCCAGAGGAGCTGCTGGAGGAGTTTAGAACCCTGCTGAAAGGTAAGAATTGGGCTGAGGTCCTGATGAGTCAGATGTGAGATTGTCTTCAAGAACACTCTACTGTAGTTCTAGCTGTCATATGTTTTTTTTTCCCATGTTTGATCCTGGTTTTTAATTAAAAACTTCCACCGAAGGTTGCATACAGAACTGGGCAGAAGCATGATGTTACAGTGTTGTAACATACTCATTGCTGTCAGAAACCAGACAACTGGAAATGAAGTGTAGACTAAGCACAGAGCATAGGAGCCACTTCTTCATAGTTGGTGAGGGTATGGAATAGGTTACCTAGTCATGCTGGTGATGCTGAATCACTGGGATCCTTTAAGACCTGACTTGACTATGTTTTGAGATCAGTCAGTTACTAGGAATCGGAGAGGCGTATATTTATGTTCTTATGTTCTATGCTATCACATGACTCTTTAAGATGTTTGTTTATTCAAACCATACCATGTGGTTTTATCACAGAATAACAGGATTTGGAATTATAATGCAAGTGATTGGCAGACAAATTCCACCTGTCATATAATAATTGACTAAATACTCTCTCCAGCATCTCCTTAGCACCAAATCACTCCATTCACCCTGCCTCTTACTAAGCTCTCCATTCATTTCTATCTGGTGCCTTCACTTTAGTCAAGGCTAAACCAGCAACAGCGTCACCTTGGACCGTGATTTCAAGAATGTTTTTGATGCCGGAGTGATGGAGCTGGCAGCCCCACTCTGGTCTGATCCTATAATAAGGGTAATTTTCTGGAGCTGGATGGGACTTGGCTCCGGTGAGGAATTCCACAGATTCCTCCTGGGGGCATTGTCTCTCCTGCAGGGTAGGGGGCGGGGGACTATGGTTTGAAATTATCTTGGTATTCTTCTCCACACCTTCATTTTTGGAAGATTACTTTCATTGCAGGAGTTGAAACCTGCAGGTGCGATGATTTACAACGAGTAAGTAGACCCGTTTACCCGGTTTCAGTGCTGTAGAGCTACTGGGCTTTTAGTAGTGCTTCTTTTTGCCTGTGTTAAGAACATGGTTCTTCTACAGACATCCCAAACCCAGGGTATAGACCCTGGAAAAAGAGACACTTAACCTCCTTGTGCTCTGTCCTTCGAATGGGAAGTAAAACTGAGGTCCTATTGTAAGTGTCTCTGCAACCGTTGTTGTTGCATAATTCACCCCCTAGTCACTGTAGGTTGTTTTGGATAAAAGCATCTGACTGATAATAATTTCAGAGATATTGTAATAACCTTGCAATAAGCATTATACCTCCTCACCAGAGACACTTGCTCACTTGATTACACCTTGTGGATCGTGAACAGTAGTCTACTTGTCCTGTACAGTACACTACCCCTCCAGCAGAGACTGGACAGGTATTATGTTGGCCCTGAACCGGGAGGTGGGATATTTTGTAGCAAAATGAATAGTATATTAAATGCCTGTCATGTTTACTACTGTACTTTTCAGTACCCCAGATAACTTTAAAATTAGGGCTAGTGATGGTTTACCAGTTCACCTGTTCTGTAGGAACAACAGATGGAAGACAAAGCAATTATCCCGATATTTGAAGCAAAAGTCAATCGGTGAAGCTTTTGGAAGTTTGAGTTCTTCTAAAGAAAATAAATGGCAAACCTTTATGTAATTTTTTTTTTTCATTTTAATTTTTTTTCTGGAGAAATATACAGCTGTAGTCAAAAGTTTACATACCCCAATGGAAATGTATTATTTCTAGAAATGTTTTGAAAACAAAGAATTATGTAAAATCTTTTGTAGCAAAAGTCTTGCTTTTGTAGATGAGGAAAAAAAGTACAAGAAATAGATGTCTACAATTATTTATTTCAGCAATTTTTGCAAAACTCCAAAAATGGTAATTCAAAAATATTCATACCCTTTGATGCTATGATAGTATTGTCTACAAGGTGCTGGAAATGTCAGTATGATAATGCAGAACCTACTTCTAGAAAAGTAAAGATCGATCTAAAGACCTTAGGCATAAAATTATTTATTGTCATAAAGATGGATACAAGAAGATTTCCAAACATTTGATTAGCCCAATTTCAACTATTGTTTCTATTATCAAAAAGTACAAGACTTATGGTGCTGTCACAATGCTCCCTCGGTCTGGGTGAAAGAAGAACAAGTAGAATTGCAAGGAAAATTAGTAACAATCTGAGATTGACGGCCAAAGATATTCAGAGTGAATTAGCTGCAAGTGGACTGGGGTTTCCATTTCAACCACAGGTCGAGTATTGCATGGTGAAGGTCTCAATGGTCGCAGTCCAAGGAAAAAGACACTCTTAGGAAAACATCACAAGGACAATTGCTTAAAGTTTGCAAAACGACATTTGGATGATGGATATCAGTTCTGGTCAAAGGTTTTGTGGAGTGATGAAACAAAAATTGAGCTATTAAGCTGATAGTTGTTCCATTTGGAGAAAGTCTGGTAAGGTGTACAAAGAAAAGAACACCATACCTACTGTCAAGCATGGAGGTGGTAATATCTTTATATGGGGCTGTTTTTCCTCTAATGTCACAGGAAATTTAGTTTCAGTACATGGTAAGATGGAATCCAGAGCATACCAAAAGATATTGGCCAATCGTCTAAAACCCTCTGCTACAAAACTTGGTTTAAAGCTCAACTGGACATTCCAACACGACAGCGATCCAAAACACACATCAGAATCTACTTCAGAATGGTTAAAGAAGAATAAAATCAAGGTTCTGGAATGATCTAGTCAAAGTCCTGATCTAAATCTGACTGAGAATCTTTGGTATGAGTTGAAGAAGGCTGTGCACAAGTCCTCGGAATTTGAATGAACTGGAACAATTTTGCATTGAAGAATGGTAAAAAAATCACTAAAGAATCACACCAAAAGCTCATTGACAAATATCCTAATCGTTTAAAAGAGGTTACCATTGCTAAAGGTGCCTCAACTAGCTAGTAATTTTGCTTTCTTTGTCAGGTTATGAATACTTTTAAATTAGCATTTTTGGAGTTTTGCAAAAAATAATTGCAGAAATAAATAATTGTAGATATCTATTTCTTATAACTTTTCCTCATCCACAAAAGCAAAACTTTTGCTATAAAAGATTTTTCCTATAATTATTTGTTTTTGAAAAAATTCTAGAAATTATAAATTTTCATTTGGGTGTTTAAACCTTTGACTACAACTGTATATTAAAAAAAAAAAAAAAAAAAAAAAAAAAAAAAAAAAAAAAAAAACACTCAGGAAGTGTGGATTGTCCAAAAAAACCCAAAAAGGTTCTGAATTGTTTTCGCTACAAGGACTCAAACTCCCAGAAGCAACTCTGAAAACAAAAAGTGCTGCTTGAAAATATATATATATATATATATATATTATATATATATATATATATATATAAATAACAAAAAAGATGCAGTATTGTCAGACCTCGAACAATGCAAAGAAAATAAGTTCATATTCATTTTTAAACAACACAATACTAATGTTTTAACTTAGGAAGAGTTCAGAAATCAATATTTGGTGGAATAACCCTGATTTTCAAGCACAGCTTTCATGCGTCTTGTCATGCTCTCCACCAGTCTTTCACATTAAGGTTGTCCTGGAAGAAAACTTGCTTCCTTCTGCTCTGACAATGCTCCCCAACTCTGAGGATTGGTTTTTCCAGCAGGACAATGATCCATGCCACACAGCCAGGTCAATCAAGGTGTGGATGGAGGACCACCAGATCAAGACCCTGTCATGGCCAGCCCAATCTCCAGACCTGAACCCCACTGAAAACCTCTGGAATGTGATCAAGAGGAAGACGGATGGTCACAAGCCATCAAACAAAGCCGAGCTGCTTGAATTTTTGCGCCAGGAGTGGCATAAAGTCACCCAACATCAATGTGATAGACTGGTGGAGAACATGCCAAGATGCATGAAAGCTGTGCTTGAAAATCAGGGTTATTCCACCAAATATTGATTTCTGAACTCTTCCTAAGCTAAAACATTAGTATTGTGTTGTTTAAAAATGAATATGAACTTATTTTCTTTGCATTATTCGAGGTCTGACAACACTGCATCTTTTTTGTTATTTTGACCAGTTGTCATTTTCTGCAAATAAATGCTCTAAATGACAATATTTTTATTTGGAATTTGGGAGGAATGTTGTCAGTAGTTTATAGAATAAAACAAAAATGTTAATTTTACCCAAACAGATACCTATAAATAGTAAAACCAGAGAAACTGATAATTTTGCAGTGGTCTCTTAATTTTTTCCAGAGCTGTAAATATATATATATATATATATATATATATATATATATATATATATATATATATATATATATATATATATATATAATCAATCAATCAAAGAAACATATTGTGGGCATGTTTCATTCTGAAAATATGAGCTACATGCAGTGATAGTATTACATATTAGATAAGATTAACTAGAATTATTTGGTTAGCTCTGTGTACTTGACTGTGATGTAATCATAGCCCATAGGTAAGCTGGAACAGCAAGCAGCCACAGTTGAGCAAGTTAAAACTCACAAAGTTACAACCATAGCATCACTGTGTAGTATAGACAATCAGGGTTTGATTTTGCCTTTAAAAGTACCTCAGTTTGCAAAGGCATTCATTGTTCAATTTGGGGAGTTTCCCTAAGATATATCTGAATTGATTTGTCAATGTTTTGAGGAATGGGCCTCACTCACACTGACATGTTTCTGGTGCTTGGACAATGACTCTTCCTGCCGTTTCCTCCTGAAGTTTTCTGACTCTGTGTTTCTCCTGGCAGAGGCGGCAACTCACTGGGGAGACCTGGAGCCAAGTGTGCGGTGCCCGCTGTGCGGCGGCCAAGGAGACGAGCCTTTGGGGGGCACTGACAAGCAGCCTGCCCTGGCAAGCCCATATCACCACGTACAGACCGCCTTCCACTGCCAACTCAAGGGCAACAGCATGGTGCGCAGACGCAGTTTGCTGGAGCTCAGCGACTTCACCTTTGTGAGTGGACACCGTTCAGTACCACCCTCATTCTGCTTTGTTACAGAACAGCTTTTTCCCTTTCTTTCTTTTTGGGGATGTGCAGATTTTTCAAATGCAAATTCCTAGTTCATTATCATGAGGGCTTATTTTCGTTGTAAAAAAATGGCTTATTTCATGGCATGTCACAGTAGGTACTGTATTTCATGATTTAAACATGTTATGCATTAAAGCAAAAAAGTAAAATAAAAAATAATAGTGTTGTCACATAAAACTGATAATTTTCTCTAGTTATTATATAATAAATGTTCCTAAATATTGAAATGCTTACCTGAAAAACAGCAAATGCTAAATTGTAGAATATTTTGTTTTTCATGCCAACTTTTTAATGATATTCTTTTTTCACCATCAGTTTATGAATTATGAATCAAAATAAAAACATAAAATACATGTAAAAATAACAACAGACCTGTTAAATTGTGTGGATAAAAATGTATATGGAGTAGAACAATGTTATAAAATGAGCAAGAAACAATTTAAACACCTTTAGCCTCTTCCATCTGCTTTGAAATTATTACATCATTATCACCTGCAGATTAAACACAATCTCTGTGTAGTGACCCTTATAAGAGTTTACCATTGCCATTATGCAGTTTTCCCCACGCTTACCATGGTTTTAAATTTGCTCTCAATGCTGTACCATGCTTCTGTATGCTTTATTACACTTTATATGATTTTACTATGATAACAATGTATAGGAGTTTAGTTCACATTTCTTTCTCTATTTTATTATTTATTTTAAAAGCTGATGTTTGTATGAGAATTCTTTCTCCACTGCAATTAAACAAGACATGTGTCTATTTATTTGAATTACCTTGACCATCCCTCTCTCTCTCTCTCTCTCTCGTGTTTTCTCTTGCATCCTTCCTTTAGCAGCCAGCAGGGGGCGATAGCTTGATCCAGCGGGGGCAAGGCTTCAATATCAGCAGTGGCCGCTACACAGCGCCAGTCTCTGGCTTCTACCAGCTCACCGCTAGTCTGCTTATTGGTAAGTGCCCTTCCTGTTCATCTCCATCCTGGCTGGTTACAGGCACTGTCTCTCCGTCCTACTTCTGCAAAGTGCCAAGAAAGGATCATCCTTGAGAACTGGTGCACACCAGAAAACAACAAAATCTTTGTGCCATGTGGCTTCATCCCTTGCTAGCGCACAATTTGACTCATCAGAATTTAACAGAACTCAGTGCCTAAATAAAACTGTGTCATGTATGATTACCCTATGAGTAAAAATAGAAAGTTTTGAATACTTAGATTCCAAATACTTCTTTCTTGCCCTGTCTTTTAATCTTGTCTCCATTACCATAGCCTTTATACTCTGGGATTAACCTTCACTGCAACTTTCCAGTTGTGTCTTATGTGGTGAAGTGGCTTAAACTGGACACCTAGCTTGTTATTCAGTTTTCTAAACGCTGGTGGATTTAAATGCTGCTTACTGTTTAAATTTGTTTCACATTCCTGTCACACGTGTTGCTTCAAAAGACTGTTGTGCCACAGGTCAGCACTGTCAGCACGTACAGTCCAGGTCGTCCAACCATGTTCTTAATTATTACATTGAACAAGGTCCTGCAACAGGATTTGGTCTCAAACAAGCTAGTTGCTTGTGTTGCAATATTGAAGATATTGCAGCAGGAGTTGTTCTTATAATTTAAACACTGTTAAGAATAATCATTTCTAATCCTTGAAAAATGGTCATTGCTTGTGAAATCAACCTATATTTTGTAGACAAATCCCAGTTTATGGCTGTAATAACGCACAGTGAGACCATTGTTACGCATTGTAAAGTCCAGAGAGATATGGCAAAGCATATTAATACACATGACAAACCATAGTGAACTGCATAGTATAACCACAGGAAAAGCAAGGAAAAATTGTAAAGTGACTGTAGTAAACTTTTATAAGGGTTAATGATCAAAGTAATACAACTAATAATCCTTTGAGGACAGGTTCCCCCCCCCCCCCCCTCCCTCCCTTTTGAGAACCAGACTCCTTTCACACAGTCTCTTTATGGAAATACACTGCCGACCCAGGGTGCTGGCTGTGTGCTGGGGTGTGTCTCCCCAGATAAGAGGCTGCTTGTGCCAGACAACTGGGTGGGTTCCCTTCCCCAGAATTCCCACCCAGAGAACCAGCTCATCCTCCCTGGAATCAGGCAACGGACCTGACCCTCTTAAAGGGGTAGCAGCACAGAAACAAAGTGTGCCTAGAACACAGGCAGCAAGACATCCCCTCACTTCAAACACACAGGCACACATTCTGGGGTAACTCTTATAAGAAACTGGGTATAGCCATAATAATAGTATAGTTTATCATGCTTTTCAATCTTGGAGGCCTAGGTTCAAATACAGCTCAGGTCACTAGTAAAATGAGTTTGGCATCTCATCTTTTTTATTGGTCTTTTTATGGTATTTGCAATCCATCAGCGTACTTATGCAGTCACAAAGAACACTTACGGGCGAGAGGAGGCCACTAGGCCCATCAATGCTCGTCCAGTTCCTGGTAGCTGATTGATCTCAAAGCTGAGCCATTCGTGCGTGTTTCTGATCCGCCTGTCTGTGTACTCCTGAGGAAGCTCCATGGATCCATCCCTCGCTCTACATGCCTTGGCCCTCACATTACGTGGGCACTAAACCCTTTAACACTCACTGTTGTAGTTTAACAGAGATGCTGTGTTTTACCCTGCCTGTAGTAATGTCTTGGAAAGGGTCCCTAATAGTGTTTATTACTTCTATGGCGATCCAGCTTCAAACACGCTCATTCCCTCCTCTGATGCCATTGTTGCACGACGATATGAAAAGCTTGTTCGTGTGACATGTTTGATCTGGTCTTTTGAAGTGATTTCTGATTTCCATGTTATGCATTAGCCAGTCCTTTTTTTGACTGTAACAAAAAAGTAACTACTTTATTTTTTACATTACCTGAGTGAAAAGGTTACAGTTACAAACATTAGAAAACATTACAGTTACAAGTTACTGAAAATTTGTAATCCGATTACTGTAACATGTTACTAATGCACTATGACATTTAATTCAATGCAGTTCGAGAGATTCTGTGTTTTTCCTGCCAGTACTCTATTTTCTAATGTCCAGTGTATGACCCCCCCCCCCCCCCCTCTCCACAGAGCACAGAGAGTGTCACAAGAAGCTGCAGCCCAGACCGGGAGACTGCATCCGGGTCTCCATCTGTATCCAGTCCCTCTGCCAGCGCAACATGTGAGTGCCGCTGTCCCTGTCTACTGTTTCACAAAGCCATTCAGTCCTGCAGTAAATAAATAAACTTGTGGGATTGATTGCTTATTAAAATCCTGAGCATCACTGTGAAGAAGAGAAAATGATCTATTCAGGGTTACCAAGATATTTAGTAAGTGAGGGGTCTGAGGGACGAAAAGTGGGAAATACCAGTCCCGGTTTCGATAATGTGGCAGTACTGTATATATTTACAAACTGTGACAAATATTAACAGTATGTGCAGACTACTATATAATAAGACATTAAAATAAAATGTTTGACTAGCGTTTTTCTAGACATATACAAAAATATTCACAATAACTTATGCTAAATAATGTTAGTACAGTACCAAGTTTCATGACAATTGGATAAGTGGTTCTCCAGGTCTTTTTGTAGTTCTGCAGTGGTCAGTTTAATGCCGTGTTCAGATTTGAGTTGTAAGTGTAAACACACCAGAATGAATGCCTTCTCCTGTCTCTACCCAGGTCCTTAGAGACGATAGCTGGAGGGGGGTCTGCTGGGAGTCTCTTCACAGTCTTGGCCACAGGCACCTTGTATCTGCAGGTACTGAGCCACAGTAACCCTTGAAATGACAAAGCCTTACTTACCTGCCACGCCTGCTCACTTACTGTGTTTCGTTCATGTTTTACTCTTTGTTTCAATCACTTTATGCACGGATTACAAAACTGGTAATTATAATCTCCACCTAGTGTTGCGTTTTCATAAAAGAAATACGTCCCGCTAAGCTCTTCTTAACATTGTCAGTAGATATAAGGAAATTGAAAAATGAAGTGACTATTTTCTAAAAAAAAAAAAAAAAAAAAAGTAGGAAATCTTTGCTGTGAATCAGTGCAGCAGCCTCTGTCTCAGGATTGTTTTGCTTGAGAGTTTCATTAATACCCAACAATGCCATTATCACTATTATTCTACAACCAGCTTGTTTAACATTGCTGGTTTCTGAACCTTGGTCCGGGGTTCTTCTTCAATCACTACCTTATTTATGTGGTAATGACTTTGTAGTTTCTTATAGTGCCAAATGGTCAAAAAGCTCCTGGAAGTCTTTGTAATAGTTTTTTTCTTAAAAAAAAGTGGAATCATTATGTTTTGTTAAGGAAGAAACAGCTGAACTCTGAAGTAAAATTAGAAGAAAGTCAAGCTCTGCTTCAATCGGTGTTGAAGGCATTAGTCAAAACGTCAACACACTTGACTTAGAGTTGAATTTATAATTTAGCGTTTAAATGTATGGATGATAGCATTTATCTCAGGGCGAGGTCCTGACAAGGAAGCAGATGTTGAAACCCTCTGAGCAGCTGTACATTTGGATGCTCTTTGAGGTTTGAGCCAGAGACACTATAGATCTCAAGATGAAATTACCTGTTAACCAATAGCCTTGATGAAATGCGTTTCATCTTCCGCCAGCCCATTGTGTAGTCAGCTGATAGAACAACATGATGCCCTTTAAATAACATATTTGATTATGATTGCATCGGTTGCTACTATCTTTTTGTCTGCAAACTGATTAGAACCAGAATGCATTGTGGCTTATCGCCTTAGGCCACTTTACCCAGAATGCAATGTGACCAAATATCTATTTTTAAACAGAATGCTGTCTAAAATAGTTGTACTGGAAAACATTCTGTAAATTATGAGGTAAAGCTAGCCCTGTGAGTAGGCAGTGTGTCCTTGTTTTCTGACCAAGCTCGGGCACTTAAAAAACTTCTGGTCACCTGTTTGTGTCCCAGATCAATTGCTGTGTATAAAACAGGAGCTTAGAAGCTGTGTAGAAAACCAGTTCTTAGGAGAAATATTTCCCAACCAGTAAAATCCCTCTCTCTCCCTCTAGGTCGGTCAGTATATCTCTGTCTTTGTGGACAATGGCACCGGCTCCGCCCTCTTTATACAGAAGGGGTCAAACTTCTCAGGGATTCTATTGGGTGTGTGACTCCTGGGGACCACACCTACTTCTTTCACCAGCGAATCTGACTTTCTGCAGAAACGTGCCAAGGAATGTAAAAATGATCTTTCTCTCAAAGAGGAAAAAAGACGAGTCCACCAAACCAGACAAGAGACCCCAGAGTTCACAGACAGGAACTGAGAATGTGTCTTGGTTGTTGACCGGATGGCAGACTCCAGTTTAAAAGCCAAGGAAGCATTTTTGTATTTCAGTACAGTAACTGCAGCATTGCGGCCGCCTTGGCAGTGAGATGGCTATTGAAAACCCAGGACTGTCTTTTCACTGGCAGCGTTTTCATACCACAGCTCCCTGGAGCTGGAGACTCTTGTTTAAGTTATGTTTGTAAATATCTTCAAAGTATCATAAATTCTAAGGTAAAAACTAAAAGGGCTTGATTTATTCAAGGGGATACGCCACAGATGGATTTCATTTGTGCATTTTACAGCACCTGTGTCTTGGATTTTCAGGGGTACTCCTTGGATACCCCAAGTTATGTAAAATGCTCCAATACAATACAATACAGCTGTGGCTTTTCCTGTCAAGGTATCTGTTGAATTAGTTCAACCCCAAACTAAAGTAGACATGCATTCTGGCTAGTGCCGTCTTGTTTAATAAAGGCGCTAAAACATTGGTCTTATTTGCCTTACATTTGTAAATAGACAATTACTTTGAAAACTAATATTCAAAGATGTGTACTTTTTCAAGTTCAGCGATGATGTGATATAACTGAAAAATACTAGTTTCAAATTCAATGCTTAAAGATATTTTTACTACCCCTTTGGTTCATCTAGCCTGTTAAACATGTCTATCACGAACTACATAAAAAATGTTAAAAAACTCGGTATTCCACTATGAACCATAAAAAGGACTATAATACAATTTAAGTATTCACCTAAAAACTATATTTATTGCTTCTGATCTGAATAAATATTGGCATTATATTGTGCTTGGTTTGTGTAGATATGTTAAATGTGTGTCTTTTGAATTCTGTGTACTATGTGCCCTGTCAGTAAACAATTTAAGCACAATACACTCCATTCTCAGCTCTCCAGCACTGTCATTACCCTGCACCTTAATAAAGGACACTAGCCTAACATGCCAGTCTCAGATCTACAGCACTGTCAGTTAAGAATAACTCGCAACACATTTCCAGACTGTTTTTGTACATCACAATTTGTTTTTGAGGCGAGGGAAGGCGAGTGTGAATCCATTGGCAGAGATTCAGGCCTGCCCGGATAACTCTCGTCCACATCTGTGAGGAATCAGAGACACTGGAGGGCTGGGCTGCTCTTATCAATGGGAGCTGATAAGTACACTGCTGTCTGCACTCCACAGCTGCGGGGGCACAAATGAGTACAAGCTGAGCAGCGGCCCAGTACCTGAATATTTAGCTCTCCCTGAAATCAGATTCCCTCAAACTGGGATTTACTGGCTGTCAAAATCATAGAGCCGCTAAATCCAGGAATCTCTAAAGACAGATTTAATCAGCATTGGAATATATAATGACAAAAGTAGTACTTCATCATAGCCATGTGCAGACACTATGTTGAGTGTTATAACTCCAGCTTCCTGGAACCCAATTCTCTTACTGATTTTAAGATCTTCTGGACGCCACTGCTTTCAAAAGGAAGCAAAACCTATTTCAAACGAATTTGAAAACGAAAAGCATTTGCAAATGAACATACCCCTTGACCCATACTTGAATTGAAGTCTGCTAGTTTGAACCCAAAGAGACGAATCTCAAAGCCATGGCTTTAACTGCAACATGAGAACCCTTTACTGCAGAAGGACTGGCTTTAAAGACTTGGTTTTCATCAGACACATGCATTTTGTTAACATTCCCTGAAATAATCAGTCAACTGCTCTTACCAGCATTAACCCAGCAGCAACTTTCAATACAATTACTTTCGAGATACAGCCACAGATGTTCATTCCCATGAGAGGCAGGTTAATTGAGGTTTCATTTTGATCAGCTGTTGCAATTCTGTGTCCTAAACATAACCTAGAGGCAACGCACAACAGTTGTATGGTTTGTCAGACAATTGACTGCGTAAATTAGGCTGAGAAGTTATACTGCAGACCTGTAACTGCACAAAACAATTGTAAATTACCTATTAAAAAATGTAATCCTAGGTTTGTCTATAGAAAATGTGGTGTACTTAGACTGAGAAGAGAATGCAATGATTTGAATTAAATCAATCTAAATCAACACAAAAAGTGCAAATCCTCAACTGACAACTTGAAACACGTTTTTTCTTTGGAACACAGAATCTATTAGATACTAGATGTACAGATTGGAAGATTCTCTTCCGTTCGTACGATATCACGAACAGGCAGTCTAACTCCTAGATGAGATTTCTTCATTGTGTCAGTACCAGGCATTTCTCACCTTAGATTGTATATCCGTAATATAAGTCTAGTAATTTGCATGTAATATATGTTATTTAAAGTTATATATTATATATATATATATTATATATATATATATATATATATATATATATATATATATATATATATATATATATATATATATATATATATATATATATATAAACCAATGGTTTTTACCCCATTTTTCTCCCTAATTTGGAATGTCCAATTAATGTTTTTATCCTGGTTCACCGCTGCAACCCCTCGCCTACTCTGGAAACAGAGGCTGAAACACGCATCCTCCAAAACGTGTCCCTGCCAGTCCGTCACTTTTCACACTGCGGATCCACAGCGAAGCCACCAGACCTATCCTGCCAGAGGACAACACAAATCTGAGGGGCTCCACTGCAGATCTGCTGCAGGTGCCGTATCAGCCACAGGGGTCGCTACTGCACTGTGAACCAGGGATTCCCTGCCGACCTAAGCCCTCCCTACCCGGGCGGCGCCCCCTCAGAACCCCTGGTCACGGTCGGCAATGACACTGCCTGGACTCGGACCTGCAATCTCCAGGGTATAGGGAGCACACTGCACTCCAAGTGGAGCGCCTTTACTGGATGTGCCACTCGGGAGCCCTAAACGCTAAATATTTATGCTAAATTGTAGAATATTTGTTTTTTTTTATGTTCACTTTTCAAAGACATTCTATTTTCACTATCAGTGAATGATCAAACAATATAGAAAATAAATGTAGAAAAAATAAAAACAACAACAGATACGTTCAATCACTTACTGGAAGCAAACCAAACTGGCTGCTAACAGGTTCCTAATTGCAGTGTAACAATAAGGCAAACATTTGCTGTATTTCTTTTTAAGTGATAAATATTTATATTTTTACACTATTCTTTCAGAAATTGACATTTTCACAGGGAGCTACATACTACACAGCAATATGTACGTTTCACTGAAATCGTGAAATCTGACACCCGTGAAAATAATACAGCTTGACAAAAAATAAATAAATACACTTTGGCGCTGATTAAACTGTTCTAGATGGCTGTTAATGATTTAAAAGAACAGTAACTAGCTTTTTTTATTTGTTTATTTTTTTTAGGACCAAATGGCTTTTGGAACTCTGTTTTAAGCAGTTAGAAATCTGCTTACAAGGTGCTTAACTGAGAATCTGTTTTTTTTTTTAATAACCACTAGAAAAAAAAGAGGTTTCCAGCAGAACACATGAGGAGGTACTGTGATAATGTTGCTGTGGTGGACTCAAGGAATAGATTTTATATAGTTAAAACACTTCCTCTGAAAAGGACTCAGTCCAGCACAGATAGCAAAGGGTATGCAAATCAACACAGAGAAGACAGCTACTTTATATTAGCTTTATATATGAGAATGTAATAAGGTGGAAAGTAGAATATGTCCTGAAGAGAAAAAAGGGTTCAAAAAGGGAAAAAAATCATTTTCTTATTTGCTACAATTTGTTTAAAGGAGAGCAATCCTCCAAGATTTAAAGATCTGTTTGTCCTGTGTTAAGCACTGAGATGTAACTTGCATCTGTTATGGAGTGTGTGCATAAAGACGCACACTGTCTGCTCACTGCTCGCCAGACTCCCCAATCTCTCAATCAGGATCACTGAGGCCAGTGATTTAGTGAGAGATCAGGTTGTTACAGTCTCCTGAAGCACTTGGCGCCACAGCGCTGCTATCTCAGTGGGGAATCTGCCTGTGTTATCACCCTGAGACACCACACACAGCTCCCACCTTCCTCTACAGCCAGACAAGGGAGGGGGCTGAGATCACAAGAGTGGATCTCTGAGTGTACTGCAATGTGCTCTTCATACGCCTGCTAACCACAGACTGAGCTGAGATTAAGAGATGCATTTTTTACTGCAGAAAAACCCAGGATATGTATATTCCTGGTGACAGATCTGAACATAAAGCACCTCAGAAATTGCTTTGCTTGAATGTGCTGAAATACACACTCACAGTGAGATCAGTGAACTATTCCAACAACTTAAAACTGACAATACTAAGGGGCTTCTTATAGGGTGCGGCTTCAGAAATGTTTTAATGTTAAGAAATAAAAAGCTGAGCTAAACAATAACCCTAAATTAATTGTACCTGTTAAACCTGGGATGGAACAGTCCAAAAGAACGAAACCTTGGTACTTTACTGTCACTCTTCTAAGACCTGTTATGAGGCTAACAAAAAGAAAGATGCTCTTTTAGTAAAACAAAACAACTTTAATTCCAAATGGTTCACACTACCAGATGTCCATTAGCGAGTGCTAGTCTATGGCAGCCAGTGATCTCTCCCAGGCTCAGACGGCCTCTGGCCTCCCAGTCTGAGGGTACACTGGGGGATTGCGATCCAGAGCGCCCTTGTACACCTCATTGAGGAATGAGCACAGAGCAATAAGCCAATGCAATGAGGGGTTCCTGGATCCTCAGTGCTCAATGTTGACCAGGAGAACGGTGACGTTGTCAGCACAGCCTCGCCTCACAGCCTCGTTCGCTAAGCGGCTACACGCAGTCTCAAACCGAGCATCCTGCAGGGTCTTCCCTTCTTTCTGCTCCAACGTCTCCTCCTGCAAACACACATTTACACATATGTGTGGAGCTGGACTAGTGCCATTGCAAACAGGCCATTAGACTACAATACTGTGCCGGCTAAGCGACTTTAATAAACAAAATAGTTCCATACGTTTTCACCACCCTGCACATCTATTCGTTATAAAAGTCTCAGAAGTGCAGTTTTGAAAAAAAAAAAAAAAAAAAAAAAAAAAAAGCTCTGTTTGCAAGCCCTGCTTTTAGACTGTCTTGCACTATTTGGGTCATTTTACCTGGAGGGTGAAGTTGGACCCACCCCTTCACTGGCTTCTTTCCTGTCAATAACAAATCAGCTATTTCCCCTATTAACTGACAAGCTTTCAGCCAGTAACATGCTATGACCCAGAAAACGCTCCCCGGGTGAAATGACCCAGGAAGTAAAGCAGTAACAGACTTCCTTGAAGGTAAGCCAAGCACACCGAGAACTTACTGTAGCACCGGTTGTCTGCTTTAAAATGAGAATGAACATTTGGTTAAAATGTGTTTCTTTAAAAACTGCACATGAGACTGAAGTAACTAATGGAAATGCTAAATGGGTATGATTAATGGAATGATCTGTCTGAATCAACATGGGAATCTTAAAGAATGTGGCTCTGAAATGGCATTGTTTAACTAAAGAAAGGCAAAGACTACAGCTCTGCAAACACTAACACTCGTGACAGGCCAATATATATATAAAAAATATTTAGCATGCAGGTTTATATATCCCCTGCAAACATGAATTCACTACCGCAAATAGTTTCTGACACTGGGGCAGTGGCACCAGCTTACAATCTACCTATTTTTATACAGTATATATATATATATATGACATACACATCATACTATACCTGCTATATTATACAGTATATATATAGTTTCTGTGGTGTGTGTGTAGTTGTATATTATATATTATATATATATATATATATATATATATATATATATATATATATATATATATATATATATATAACTAAACAAACAAAACAAAAAAAAACTGAACATTGGTCTTTTTTTTTTTTTTTACCCAAATTTGGAATACAGTAGTATACAGAGTGTGAAGCCAGTATCTTGAATAGTTAGGTCTTTCATGTCGAAATGGTTTATGAGATATAATTACAGTACAATTACAGTAATGATGCATCAGTGGAATTGCAAAATCATACACTCTCCTCCCCAGGATGCCTAAGGAGTAGCATCAAATATAATTTTGAACCTTTTTATACATTTCAATTACTATTTGATGGTGTTTGCATGCATTCTGTTGCTACGATATTGAGTTCTTCTCATTTTCATCTGTGCCATTTCACCTGTGCCAGCCCAACCTGCTGTTGTGTGTAAATGTGGAGTATGAGGGGTCTGCAGAGTTGAATGATCACAGCATCACATGGTTTGAATGGAATGGGTTAGGTTGTTCAGTCCCAGTTCTTAGTGTCCTCTAGTGAAGCTCAATATCAGAGCAATGGAACACAGAACAACTCAGAATAACTGAAACCAACTCAGCACAGTGAAAACAAGCTTTTAAAATGAAAAAAACAACCCAGCCTACCTCCAGAATGGGCACCACGAAACTCACAGCTTCCTCCGGAGAAAACACCTTGAAGAGCCCATCACAGGCCAGGAGGAGGAACCTGCCGTGAGCACAGAGGAAATCAGGGTGTGAACCTCACTCACTCGCACACACCCAGGGGAAACAATTCAATCGGGGCTTTTACAGCAGGTCAGTAACAGAAATGTAAAATTAGAGCTATCAGTATGATGAAAAAGTTGATCACTGATAAATATCAACATAAAAGTACAGAATTTGAAGCTCCATGACAAGCAGTTCTCCACATGTATGTAAGAACGGACGGACAGAGAGAGACACTCATATAACTCCAGACTCTGATACTCAGCTACTTCTGCTAAATGATGTTAATACCAAGTTTCATGACTACTGGATACAAGGTTCTCCCAGTATATGCAAAAATCTAAGTGTGACACACAGCTGGACAGATTCAGACAGACACCCCTAACAATCCAGAATCGGACAGTCTCAATAACTCATTCTAAATGACGTTAATACCAAGTTTCATGATAGTTGGATAAGCCGTTTTCCAGATACAAGGATAAAGTGTGATGTATGACCACCACCACTATATCCCCTTCACAGGGGATAATAAATCTACCAAGTCTTGTTCTACAGTCACCAGCCAGAGTCCTACTGGTGCTGCCTGCGAAGATGCTCCATTCCAATGCTTTCCTGCTAGACAGTTTTATCACTTTCACTGTGTGACAATCTCTCATTAATCACTCTAACACCAGGATCTACCAGCATATTCACCTACAATGCATGCCTCTTTAGATCTGATGGAGATACAGCTACTTGTGTAAACAATGAAGCTTCCCCAGGAAACCCAAACGGGAATACAAAGGCCAGTGATTTACATTGCGAAAGCTAAACTGTGAAATGTAAATAATTTCCCACAATCCTGTTAAGGCCAGCGTTCAGACAAGGAAACCAGTCACTCTTCCGGGGAGCGCCCGCAAGACAGCAAAGATAAGATCCCGTGGGTACCATGCTGTAAACAAGTTGACAGGCAATTTGAAGCCGCTTGGACGCCTTCCTTCTGGAAGTTTACTGGCAGAGAGACTATTTGCAGACCATCTGAAAACAGTTGTCTTTCCAACCATTCCCACTGCCACGGCAATTAATTCAGCCTAGCCCGATTTCCATGTCTACAGTGGTGTATGAATGATCAATCTTCTTACAGGCGCTCGCAGCAGTTGGGAGTGGAACTACCCACATTTCTAGTTGCACGTCGCAAAGAGATTTGTCCTGTTTCCGGTGGTAGACAATGATGTGCATAGCACTAAATATAATCAATGGTGGTTTACACAAATAACATGAACCCAGGGCCCCAGGATTGAAACGTGTAAATAGCATTATTTTTTTTTATTGATTATTGGCACAAGTAGAAGTTTTTACATAATGGATATAAATGAATTGTGAAGATTATTTCGGCTGTTCCTCCCTCCATGAAGTATGGCTGCCGCTCTCTCACTACCTGCAGCAGCAGGAGGTTAATGTCATGATGACATTAGTTCAAGCGGGCAGGCAGGAATCGCACAGCACATTGCAGAGCTTCTTTTACCATCGCTGAGGACAGGAGCGTTTAATCAGCAGGGATGAAAAAAGGGAGACTCAACAAAGACTTCTGCCCTGCCTGTGTCAATGAAATCACCCAATACTTTACCGGACCCATACCATTACCTTGGCTTTTACTGTAGTAAGTTTTTTTTCTCCAAAATTATGTTTTTTCAGGGATGATACTAAAAACACTTCACATGGATGTGTAGATGCAGATGTGAGATAACAAGGAATCCGATGATGTGCTAAATAGACCAACTATGGTGCATTCTGATCAGAAAATGTCAAGGGTTGTTGTAGTTACCATTAAAACTATTAGCCTAATGCACTAATACTATGAAAGGGTGAACAAGGCAGTAGAGTTAGCAGAGACAGAAGCTCATAGGGGAAGCTGTACCTGTCGTTAGGAGAGGTGGTAGAGTTAGCAGTGATAGAAGCTCACAGGGGAAGCTGTACCTGTCGTTAGGAGTGAGCTGGCAGCGGCGCAGGTGGGGGGTGGAGATCACACCACAGCGCTTGTACTGTCCGTCTCCGAGTGAGCGAGAAACCTCCAGCACACCCAGCACCCGACCGTCCCTTGAGGAGACAGACAGAGAAAGAAATTCAGGAAAGCATGGGCTAGTAATTGTAGCCAACAAACAAAAACTCCATACATCTCAGCATTTTTAGACATTCATTAAATACATAGTTCTCAGTTGTACAGTTCTGAAAGAAGCAAACATAATTTTCATGTTTAAATATGATTTAAGGGTGCTCTATGCCTTACTCTTGGATTATTTGTTTGCACTTAAAGTTAAACTTAAAGTGTCTTCTGAGTCATAGCATCTTGCTTGCTGAAAGACAGTCAATAAGGAAAGCTTCTAATTGGTTGTTGATGGGATAGAAGCCAGTGAAGAAGTGGACAATTTCACTGTCCAAGTGAAATGGCCCAGTAAGTGGAAGACAGAGCTTTCTTTGACCAAGTGTAGTACCTGTTTGCTATAACATGCACTTCTTTAAAAACTGCACATTTGAGACATATTTAATGAATGGTTGTGCATGGCCGAAAAATTGTATGGAACTATTTTGTTAGTTACAATAACTATGCTACAGTATAACTATATTCTCCTTGTCTGAATTGGGGGAATGTGTGGACACCTCTGACAACAGCACAGTGAGCTCAGAGCACTGGTAAACTGTGACACACAGAAGGGTGATGCCCCATACACCGCTCACTCTCTGTAGCACCAGATGTTCGTTGGAAAATAGAGAGTAAATCTCATGTGTACCATGGTAATCGTAGCATACGTTTATGGTAATGATGTATTTTGCAAAACGTTACCTAATGGATGTCGACGATACGTTAATTTATATTAATATAAGTCCTGTGACACATTAATAAATAATTAATTATTTGCTTATATACACACACATTGTGTATAATATATATATATATATATATATATATATATATATATATATATATATATATATATATAATATCAAATTCATCAAATCAATTTCTTTTTTTTTTTTTAAGGAAACAAATTGTGCAACTATAAGCGTGGTAAGGGTGTAGAATGGGTCACCTAGTCATGTTGTTGAGGCAGAATCACTGGAATCCTTTTTAATTCTTGACAAAGTTCTGAGATCAATCAGCTACTAGGAACAGGGTGAGCTTAGATGAGTGAATGGCCTCCTCTCATTCGTACATTTTCTGATGTTCTACCCATGAAAGAGCACAGTACATCAGTATTACAAGGCATCAATAAGGTACTCTTTGCTTGGACAGCAAAATAATATGATGTTTAGAGCCAAATAAATATCACAGGTATTAAATAATAATATACCTTTTCTGACTCTGAAGCAAGCCATGGGTATATGGTTAACACCATTTTACTGGTCACTGTTTAGTAACCTAATTTATTATTAACTAGATTAATTAACTGTTAAAAACGATCTTATTAACATTATTGTTTTAATCCAATGTTAATTATTAATAATTTTCTGTCACCCCATGCCACTAACATAACCAAATCTTTAAACATGAGAACATAAACAGAGGACACAACATGTCTGGTAAGGGGGTTGAGAGACAAAGGGGCTAAGTGGAATAAGAGAAGAAAAAGAAGATATAATGAAGAGAAAGGAGGAGGGAGGAAAAACAATAGGAGTAAAGATCAAAGATCAGAGAAAAACAAG
The DNA here is from genome assembly GCF_017654505.1 of Polyodon spathula. Lineage (NCBI taxonomy): Eukaryota > Metazoa > Chordata > Actinopteri > Acipenseriformes > Polyodontidae > Polyodon > Polyodon spathula. The sequence goes on from NC_054544.1 coordinate 43,350,532, forward strand.
TCTGCTTTGTGATTTGTGTTCTCCCTGCCCGTGGATAGACACAGACAGCATGTTTCAGTCTCAGCCTGTCAGTCCTTTACCTTCCATAGGCACTAAACCCAGCCCTGCTGTTCCTGCCCTGCGGACAGACAGAGGGCCTCAGACTCCAATGCTGTCAGACTCTTAAGTTTCACAAGTGATACTTTCATCACCCCCACACAAAAGAATGTACTTATCAAAACAAAAACACACGTCTAATTGTTTGTGTGCACTGACAGGAATCCTACATTTCAAGCAGCAGCCACTTAAGATCTAATTTAGCTTAATTACGCTGATGCGCTCTGCAAGTGAAAGCTGAAACGCTGAGAGGCTATGAAAACAAGGAGCTGGGTGACAGCGGGAAGGCTGGGCGCTGCGGTCGTCTCCCTCCTAATTGTTTGGAATCAGCTCGCTGTCTCCTCTCTAATTATTTCCGCAGCTCAGCAGAATGAAGTCTCTGTTAGCGTTCTCGTTGTTTGACATTCGGCATGTCAGTCTGAAGCCCTAATGGAGTGCAGACATATCTGCGGTCAGCCGGGGCCACCCCTGCAGAAACACTATGTCTGAAGTGACCGCAAACAGGGTAGGGTAGGAGTGACTGGACCAGTCCATGGGGGTTGTGAGCAAAGCAACACCATGTGGGGGAGGAGGACACCCTGCCTTGTAGGGGTGCTGGCACTGCATCATGTGGATAGCAGGGTCATACAAAAATAGCTGACAAAAGAGCCTGCATTTGGGGTTCCACTCTAGGTAATGCTAACTCAAGGATAAATAGCGGTACATTAAGAATGAGCATGCCCGTCCTGGGCTTTTCCATAATATTTTTTTTCTTCTGCAGGAGGGACAGTTGCTTGCCACTGTGGCAACCCATGTTACATTTGCCCTGTGTTGAACCTAATCCGAGCCAAGAAAAACAAAGACAAGACATCGAGAACTGTTTTGTACCTAACTACATTCATCTCTATTATGTGAGAAAGACAGACCCCAGTACTATAGTCTCTTCCTTTCACAGGCACTAGATTCCCCCCCCCCCCCCCCGGGTTCACCAAGAGAAAGACCTTGATGTGGTACTAGACTCATTGCTGTCAGCAACCATACAGTGTGGAAGCAATCAAAAAAGGAAACTGAATGCCCTAGTATACAGCCAAAAGTGTAGAGTACAAATCCAAGCAGGTTATGATGAGGTTGTACAATGTACTATTGAGACCACACTTGGAGTACTGTGTCCAGTTCTGGTGACCACACCACCAAAAGGACATCGTGGCCCTCGATAGAGATCAACAAAGAGCCACCAGACTAATCCCAGATCTTAAAAAACCTTAAATATATTTAGCTTAGAACAAATTAGAGAGACTTCAATTGTCTTTCAAATCTTAAAAGGAGTTGATAAAGCTAACCCAAACAAATACCAGGACCAGAGGGTACAGTTGGTAATTAAGTGGAGATATGACAGAGGGAAGGAGACACTTCTTCATACAGAGAGTCGCAAGGGTACAGAATGAGATACCTAGTCATGTTGGCTAGGTCGAGTCACTTGTATCCTTTAAGACCCAACGTGACAAAGTTTTGCGATCAATCAGCTGCTAAAGACCAGACAAGCATCGATAGGCCAAACGGCCTATTCTCTTCATACATTTTATGATGTTCAAGTTGAACAGACAGTAAAAAAAAAAGCAGTCTGGAATAATGATGCATTAGCTCTTTGCTCTGCCAGATAGGGAGATTGAAATCTGACTTAAAGTTACAACATGTTTCTGTTTGAGAGAGAGTGTGTGTGTGTGTGTGTGTGTGTGGACGGGAAAGCGACAGGCGCTCTGTTCATTTAGGTAGACCCGCTATCTGTCTTCCTGCTCCCGCCACCCTGTCTGTTGCAGAGAAGAATACAAAAACGCTCTGATCATCAAAGACATGCGCTGATCCAAACCCATTCGTTCCAATCATAGATAACTCCGTTCAGCCCTGGGATTTGCTTGTTGTGGTCAGATTCAGATCTTAATACAAGAAAATCAGAATTAAAAAAAAAAAAGCATTTAGCGTTTTTATATTAAAAACCCCACACGAATGGGAAGAGATTTGAATGATTATTCAGCAGAAACAAGGATAAATATTGCATGCCAGTGAGACCCAGAAAATCATCACAGCACACACTGTTCAGTTTAGAGATGGAACTTTGATAATAGGAAGGCCAGTATACAAGGTAAAACTTATATTCCACAGGGAGCACAGCATTGGCTTTGGTGCTCCTGAGGGTTTGGGATAAAAAATCAGCAGAGACTGAGTGACCTCACTGTGCTACAGCAGTGCCTAAAGGCTTCACACATTTTCACCGCCATGCACATCCATTCATTATATAGATCTCAGATCTGCAGTTTTGAACGAAACAAAGGTGAAAGGAGAAAGGATAAATTGTCCCTACCCCTTCACTCGTTGGTTTTCTGTCAATAACTACTGACTGATATGCTTTCAGCCAGTAATATGATTTGTCCCAATAAGGTGAAATCAGTAACAGACTTCCAGGCCGGCATTTCTTGCAAACAAGGATTTCTTTAAGCTATAGAGGTACCAGATATCATGTGTTAAAATGAAAATACATGTTTGCTAAAGTATGTGTTTCTTTAAAAAACTGCCTATTTGAGTTTTTTAAAGAAACTGTGCAAAACAGATGATCGAATTACTTTGTTAGCTACAATTATTTGAATGTTTCAGCTCTAGTAGTGTGGAGTCCAATTCCCATTGCCGCTGCGATATAATAATGGGGTCTAGGCTTTCAACCCACTCCAGATTGATGTGCAAGAAATGTAAATACGCCAAGGAGACAGCAGTATACCTCTGCTGTGATTTCTGGTGGACAGCTCAGAATGGAGTGTTTATTATTAAGGTGCAGCGTGGCAGTGCTGGAGAGCTGAATGGAGCGTTTTCTTGTTTATTATTAAGGTGCAGGGTGGCAGTGCTGGAGAGCTGAATGGAGTGTTTTCTTGTTTATTATTAAGGTGCAGGGTGGCAGTGCTGGAGAGCTGAATGGAGTGTTTTCTTGTTTATTACTAAGGTGCAGGGTGGCAGTGCTGGAGAGCTGAATGGAGTGTTTTCTTGTTTATTAAGGTGCAGAGTGGCAGTGCTGGAGAGCTGAATGGAGTGTTTTCTTGTTTATTATTAAGGTGCAGGATGGCAGTGCTGGAGAGCTGAATGGAGTGTTTTCTTGTTTATTATTAAGGTGCAGGATGGCAGTGCTGGAGAGCTGAATGGAGTGTTTTCTTGTTTATTATTAAGGTGCAGGGTGGCAGTGCTGGAGGCTGAATGGAGTGTTTTCTTGTTTATTGGAGCAGCGAGTGTAGACATCCCTGAAAAAGTTCCAACAGCAGAAACTCTCCTCATTAAATAAACAGCTCTAAGTTAAATAAAACAAAGATACATTTTTATGTATACATTGCCTTTAAGCTGATAGCCTAAAGCACTCTAGACGCTCCAGCTATCCACTGACACAGACAAACAAGGATGAAGCATTTACTAAAATCGACTGATCCCAACGTGTTTCCACATATTCCAATCCCTCCTACATAGGCGAGTGGAGAGTGACGTCTTTATTGCATGTTTACAATCTCTTCAGGAGGTACACCAAGCTGGGGTTACTAAAACAGACGCAATTTCAAGTTTGTAACGAAAATAATAATTAAAAAAAAAAAAGCAGCTTCCATTATTTGTTCAGTTTCCTATAGCATTTTCCAAAATACAAGAGCACAGGATGTAACAAAACAGTACATAATTACGTAAGCAATCTTGTAAGTGAAAATATTCACATTGTGGTCTGCTGATGACTATTATATTCTTTTTACAAGGCATATGCACATTCCAAACTTTGCACTGGGAAACAAGTATTTTTTCATGTGGATGAAAACTTTTACTTTTCATATAGATTTCCTCAATCTTACTGCAAGCAGTACAGCTTAGCTTAGGAGTGGGTCTTCAATTTATTTATATATTATATATATATATATGCTTTAACATAAGAATAGTTAGAACCAAGAGGAGGCCAATCAAGCTCATCTGGTTCCTCGCAGCTGACTGGTCCCAGACATCATCAACAGCTCAAGGATCCCAGTGACTATCTAAAACATGGCTAGGTAGCCCATTCCATCCACTGACCACTGTATAAAAAGTCTCCCCTGTCCTCTTCCCTAATTTTGTTTGCAACTGTGCTGAGCTCGTCACCCTTAACTCTTCTCAGGTTTGGCTTGAATGGTACAGTTCCCTCACCTTGTCTTTATAACTCCGTCCTCTTAAGTCAGTACGGTTCATCTTTGCAGGAAAGCCACAATGTCCTTTCTGTAATGCGTAGACCAGAATTGGAAGCAGTGCTCCAATGCATTATACAACCTCCTCATAACTTCACCTGACCAAATAACCAAGCATTTTGTTTGCCTTTTTAATTGCCTCTCCACCCTGTCTGGTTGCTGACAGAGAGTGATGAGTCGATTACAATTGCAAGATATTTTTCTTAAGCCCCTTTCACACTGGCATTCCTACCCTGGCTATGTTTGTTGATTGAGACACAGCATGAGCCAGATTGCAGTAGGGATGAAGAAACATTTGTTCTAATCAACATTTGGGCCGACTGTTCTATCCAGAGAAGTTTGGATGGAAGCGTCCGTAACAAGCTGCTTCCGGGGCATTGATAGGCACCCAGGTCAACCCTGCTTTATTAAAAGCAATGTGAAATCACGTAGCCAACTTGCATGTCTCCGGGTCCTGACCCGGGTAGGTTCCGACCCTGGTAGAGCATGCCAGTGTGAAAGGCTTTAGGGTGCTGGTTCTGGTTCATTCCCACCAATATGAACCCTCTGTTTACAACATATTAACATTCAATTCCCCAATTATGAATGCAGTCAAAATAAATCCTGTTTAGTTTTATGTCAAACTAACTCTTTAAAAATGGAGCTCGCAGTGTGTGGCCTCACCGAGCACGGTACCAGAAGGGTTAAAACTGATCAGGAAGATAACTACCTTTGCACCACCCACCCCTCTAGAAATCTTGGCAGTACTGCAATGTGCGGGTGTCAGTGCCCCAGGAGACATCTACTACTGTTCTCAAGCATCCTCCATTAGAAAACTTGGAAAAAGTCCATAAAAAAAAAAATACATTCTATCACTGACAGCTATTATTTTCCAGCGTGCTTGCTGTTAATTGCTCTCCCTGGCAACCCTTCAGCTGAACATAGACTGTGCTTTTTTTTCCCCAAAATAAAAAGTAGGTTTATATCCAAGACCTTGAAGGGTTTTGGCAGATTCACTTTGGAACTAAGTGTGCTCTCTAACACTCCCTCTTTACCTGCTTTCTACTCCTGTCACACTGGCATGTGGATGGATTAATGGCATTCCTTATGGTGATGTTCTGGTGGTGCTGGTGTTCTGTTTTAAAGGGCTGGGTAAAGAAGCCTTAGAAGTGTTACAGAACCCCCTGCAGTGCTTACAGGAAACCCATGACTTCACCTTCGCTATATCCTGTGCTGTCTGCATTGCAGCAATATATTTTTCAATATAATCCCTATTGTTCTGATATTTGTATTCCCACATCATTGTTAATTCAACTGCTTTTTTCAACTTGTATTAGAGAAAGTTCGCCAGGAGAGATTTATTCTTCTAAACATCGCAGTGGATCTAGATCATACTCCCTTCTGCTACAATGCTTGATTGAAATCCCTGGCGTATTTTAAGAACTGAAAACCAGCAGTGTTGCAGGAGAGATCGTGATCTAGATACACTTAGAGAGAGATTTTGTTTTTTTCTGGTGAATGCTCCAGAAAAAATCTTGAGAAATGAATTCCCCAATTGATTAAAAAATTACAAGTTTGCAATGTGTTTAAAAAATACATAACAATGCAATACAGACAACATGGGACACAGCAAAGGTAACGTAATGCGTTTCTTGTAACACTGCAGGGTGTAACACTACCAAGAGATATCTGTATAGCTTGCCTTCATCCTCCTGCAGCACAGTTTTTCTGAGCTGAAGATGCAGTGGTTCATAATTGTGCTCTTTGGTGTTCGTTGAATTTGCAACAGGAGAGATTTGACTAGAGACACTGAGGCTGTTCAATTTATAGCTCTGTATGCAGAAACACATTTCTTAATCATTATTGCACTTGTGCCCCGTTAAAATAAAACCTATTATTATTAGACTAAATGTATTTAAAATGTATTATATCAGGCTTCATTGTCTTAATGCTGCTATCTCTCTCTCTCTCTCTCTCTCTGAAGCCCCACCCCAACACTAAGTGTGTTTTCAACAGTTTTCCTGGCAAGGCGACACCCAACAGAGATGATGTGATCTTAGCAGGAAACTACTGCAGGATAAAAAAATGTTAGAACTATGCACAGCCTTCATCACCTTCCCTAACCACAGGATTGTCATCACATTAGGGAGTTCTTATGTTCTTATGAGTGAACTCTTGTCCTGCTTTACCTACAGCAGCCATAACTCAGGATTACTGTTTAAAAATGCAGCTATTGAAATGTTTCAAGAGCAGTATGAATATGAACTTGAAGTTATATCCACTAGAAAAGAGTCTTGTGAGCAAAAACAAAATATAGGAGAATGGCATTTCTGAGAGAATAGCCAATTCGTATGGGGCACAGATAGATATAAGGTTTGAGATATGGAGGTTACAACAAATGGCTGTAATGGTATTTGATCTACATAATCGTAGAATATGGTTGTGTACCAAATACAAGTCCAATATTTCATTGTCAGGGTGCTTTCGAAACAAGAAAAATTTAGACATTCACTGCCTTCCAAGAAAGAATCATTTGAAAGTTAGAGCATTCCAAAATTCAGAGCTAAAACAGAAAACAACTCCAAACCAGGTTCAAAAATTCAAATCAGATCATCTAATTGTTTAGACTATCTTGGTTTGAAAGTTGGTCTTTTTGTCACTTGGGGAGCTACCTGCTGCAGGATAGATACTTCTAACATGGCTGTTTCTGTATGTGGAAAGGGTTTCTTGGTCAGTTCCATTTCTTTGGAATTTGAACCCAAGCCTCCAGGAGGGACTAATTCCTGGAAAGCTCGGTCAGGCTGGACTTTTTGTGTTTTGTTTTACTTCATTCAGTCTTGCCGTTTTGGGATTAATTTGAATGTTTGCAACTCCATGACCTTTTAGTGGCTTAAATGTATTAAGTTTATTTCCTAGTTCATCTCAATCTACAAGTATGCAGAGTTTAATGAAGATTCATCTTCATATACTCTACATTTTGTTTCATCAACAAGCTTATTTTTCTAAATCAACATATATTATGCATAAGGTGTTATACTAGATCTGAACTGAACAACTATATTGGCAGGTTTATGGTTATGGATAATTCAAGGGTAATGATGTCCTCTCTATTAAATTTAAGGCTGGAGCGATCCATTAATACATTCAATTTTAATTAAAGTTGGATCCTAAGGTTATTTGCAGGAAGGATAAGTTAAACTATTGTTCATCTAGTTTTACAGCACTTAATAATGTTAATTCCTCTCTGAAATTGTTCTTTGGCTCACAGGCTCTAGTTATACAGCTCAAGATCAACAGAATAATAACTGATCCCACCGAAATGGCAAAGCCTTGCTGCTGGCAGTTTCCTAAAGGTAAGAACTTCCCATCAAGCCACCTTGCTGCCTCACAATCACATTCCTGAAATAATTTCTCTATAGGTTACCAAAGCAAGTGCAGTGTGCTAATTGCTCTTTTAAGACTGAAATCACAGTCTGACTAAAACTTTTATAAACATAACAAGTCTATAACATGTTTTACTGATGTTTAGCATATTAAAAAAAGAAGATACTTTATTTGCTGCACTACAGGGAGACACTGCAGAAAGGAACAGCTGGGGACCTTGCAAGTGTCTCAACAAAATAAGGACGCAGTTTAGGGGAATAGGTGGATTCAAACCCTTGCAGAGCTGATTTGCTTCACCGGTGGGCCTTCACACAGCTTTCAAAAAAGTCTCCTCCTCTTCCTAAGAAACGGGGACCACCTAGGGAACCCCCATCTCCAGGCAGTGCAGTAGCGCCCACCCACCACAGCAGAGCACTCGGGGAGCACCCCTGAGCAGAACTGCACAGTCACACGAATCATTACCCAGGAAACTCCTAACTACACTGGTAGCATTCACATGCCATTACATGCATAACAGCCGTTTTGGATGTACCTTCCTTCTGACTTGCTGTCTACTCAGTTATCTGTGTTTCCAGGATCAAAATGGAGGAAAGCGTCTTTCCCACAGAGCAACATATTAAAGTGCTTTACAATCTCAAAGTCACCCACAGACAGTCTACCCTGCTTGAAAAGGTGGCCGCACATTTTCGTGGCAAAACAAATATATGAGCAGAAAAAAAGCAGTTGATGCAAATGTCGTTAAATATTAGACTTGCAAATTAGGAGAGGTTTATAAATCACAGATTGTTCAAATGCTACAAAGTGCATTTACTGTCAGCACCACCTTGAAGCATTCACTTGTGATGCACTCATTGGAAAGTGAAGACATTCCAAGACAAGTTTATTGGTAATAGACTACAGCAATTGAAGTAAATCACCCTTTTTGTAGCAATGTATTTTTCTTCAAATGTGAAGGGAGAAAAAAAACTAAATAGGCTACAATGGGATATTGTTTTCATCCAATCTGGTCACCTTTATGTTAAGTGTAATTACTTACTACAGCTTTAAAGCAATCCAATTACCACTGAAGATATTTCATTACCATGAGCAAACCCTAGAAAGTCTGCCAAGCAGTCACTTAGTAATACAGGTAAAGAACATCCAACAAACTCCCCTAAAGGTGTACGCTTTACCTGCAATGTCTAGAGTGCGTGGAACAAACAGTCGCAGAGATACAAGCTATTCAAGCATAGACACAGCAGTGTGGTATCAAAACAAAACCAACAATAATTAAATAGCCCCCATTACAAGGAGCTCAAATAATCATGACAACTCAAACAGTATTCTGAAACTAAATAATTCCAGTAAATCACATCCCATATATATATTGATATTACTTTGTAAGGTTCACACTTTCCTGTATAAATGATGCACACATTGTGGTAAATGTTTGTATTTTAATGGAAGTATTAAATGAACAACATTGTGTTATTTCTTTTAGATACTGCAATGCTGCACTTCCAACACGCCCCTGCACTTCATTTCAAACGGTCACGTAAAGGAAAGCAGAGATGCTGACACCACACAAGATATACAGCACGAAAAGCAGAGAGTTACCATATGTGAGGTCTATGAAGTCATACACATTAGGTGAAACTTTCGTTTGGTTAGCCATGTGTCCATTATCAAAAAGCAAAACAGGAAACATTTCAATGGAAGAATAGTCACAAAACCTTTTTTCATTGTGCGCTTTATGCGTTTAAACGTTGGAAGCAACCTTGGTCTAATCGAAATTCTGTAACATGATGTTTGTCTTGTTGAAATGGTAATAACACATTTACAAGCATGTCACAATGTATCTTCTCCTGGGATTCCAAACAGAACTTGCCTTGCTATGAGCTGATTACAGAGAACACCTGACATTGTGCAGGATAGGGCTGACTTCAAATAAATATGAGAAGTGAATACAAATAATACAGATGCATCTATGTCAGTAGCCGGTAACTAGCACAGTCTTTGCAGAGACAATTCAACTAGGTGAAATGCATTGGTCAGCATGCTTGCATGTGTGTGTCAGTTATGTAAGAAGGACTAGTAGGTGAATAACAAAGCTACACCATACACTCATAATATAACCACCTTCCAAATACATTATATTATTTTTCGGTTGCAGGTTTCTTCACCCACAAACCCGCAACCGAAACAATCTTTACTGCAGCAAAATTTCTTTGAATATAGCAAAATTAAGCAAATCCTTTCTTTGTCTCAAACCCTACAAACCAAACTTTAGAGGTTTACTCAAATCAGGTTACAGCAAAGCAAGAGGGATTCTAAGGTACGAGGGGTATTGGTGTGTGTGCGTACAGGCAAGCTGCTGAGTCTCTTTGAATATGAGACATTTAGCTTGATTAATGACATTGTAAAGACAAACTCTTACATCAAGTTTTTTTTTTTTTCAGGTGCCACTAAGTAGCAGTAACACACATCTGTATAACCCAAAGTATGTAACAGACCGTAGCTGTGAGACCACCCATTTGCTAACTTGCATAGACGTGCAGTTGTTTTGTTACAGAGCATACTATGGATTTTGGAAGGTATTTTAGTATGTTAAAATGTAAGCTAGGATCAAGCCATAGTCTGAAGAATTAAAACAGTAACACAGCCACTGCTGTAAATTCAAAATGAGAGCCATCGGTATGATTCAAAAGCTGATAAGCGTGACATACAGCAACAGCATGTGTAGAATAGTGTAGATTAAGAGAATGACAAATTCTTGACAATTCGATAAGTGATTATTCAGATATGAAACACTGTGTCATACAGATGGACGGATGTACAGACAGACACCCCACTCATCCCCAGAATCTGATATTATCTATAATTTATGTTGAATAATGTTACTGTTGTAGAACATTCTGCAGTGTTTACAGGAAACACATTTCTTTACCTTTGCTGTAGCCCATATTGTGCACATTGCAACACATTTGAACATATTCAGAACTACTCTGCCAGATGGGAATGTTTGCCAGTAGAAAGGTACAACACATAATGCTGTGCTATGGCCATAGATCTGGCTACTTAAGCAGCCAATTTTTTTCCTTCCTATAACTTTGACACAAAACATACAAATCTACAAGCTGAACGTTTGTATCTCCAGCAGATGGGTTACCTGACGGTGCCCCCTGCCCTCTGTATCCTAATCCTCTCCTCATACTGAGTAGGGTTGTGCTCCTTGCTCAGGGCCAGAGTGCTCATCTTCTTACTGTCCTCCCCACTGGCCCGGCACAGCACTGCCTGCAAACAAACAAACACTTTCACTGGCTCATGAACCCTCAACTTATTGTCTTATTTTTTACTTATTTATGATTTAGATCACTATGTACAGTTGCCACCGCTTCGAGCGGGCGCGTTTGTGTTAACGTGATTCACCTGCAGTAAGTGATCGACGGTATAAACTCCCACACAATCACCAGTACAGTAGTCAAAACAAACAAGTGTGCATGTGGTTAAAAACCTTAAGACCCTCTTACAATAATTAAAAAGATGTGTTAAAACCTACGAACGCAATAAAAAGTAAGTCCAAAAAAGTAATGCAAGTGCAGAAATATACAGTACAGGTAGGCTGCATTACTGCAAATTGTTTCCAGTGAAGAACTCTGTGACACGCGTCTGGATGATTACTTTTTTGCAAATATGGATGGCAAACTGTGTTTTCTAAAAAATGCCAATTCGGCTGTACATCTGGATACTGCTCTATAGCAAGCAGCAGTGTTACAAGCGAAGCACGGAAGCTTACATCATCGGTGTCTTCCTGTTGCAGTCAATGCTGTTTTTTCAAACAGTAAACTCGACACTGCGTACAGGGATTAAATAGCCAAGGTACAGTACAGGGGTAATCGCTCAGTAACGAGGTGCAAACAGCTGACTGAGGGATCTGTTAGGCTTTTACTACAGTAAAGAGCTGCCTTTTGTATTGAAATCTATGTGAATGGCAAGGTAATGAGGTGAACAGCTGATGCGTTTGTTATTGAAATCAATGGGAATGGCGAACAGCAGTATTTTCCCGATATAAACGGCTGCCTGAAATAACTCTGTATGGTATCAAGTGGTGGATACTGTATTTAAATATCTGTGCAGGTTAGCACGCAACACAGCAACTTTGAGACTGCCTGCCCGAGGTAATTCTGAACAGTAAATAAATCTACACATTAAGACATGAACACGATCTGTTGCTGCAGAGTTATTAAGAGTAGTAAATTACTCTGAGCAGGAAGGCTCATCCGTGATGCTTTGCTTTCACAAGAATGGGAGAAAATACCTTGCACCTCAGTGAAACAGCTCCCTCTGGCGGAAGTAAGACAAATTGGAAATTAAATACTACTTTGACGGGATTTTAGAAAGTATCATGTTTCCTTTATTTATTTTACTTGAGTACATCTCTCTGCGATACAGAGAAATACCATATCATATTTGTTATGCACAATCAACTTCTACAAAACACTGGTCTACATCCTGCTGACCATATTTTCCCCTTATTCAGGTTTCAATATGATGCTTAACTTTGTAACGGATACCTTACATCCTCACGCCTGATCTGAACCTACCCTGCTGTCTCCCAGATTTGCGATAAACAGCACGTCATCCACCACCAGCACACAGGTTGCCGTGGAACCATCCTTCCATGCAGGTTTCCTGGGGGGGAAGAAGATGTGTTACACTGTTATTCCTGTCTTCACCCAAAGCAGAAGGGAACAGATCAGAACAGAAGTAGCCAGATCTTTAGTCTGTAGTTTACTGCTTCGATTTAAGTCACACCTCTGTTACCAACACTGACTGTGCCGTGTCAACATGCTGTCAACAAAAATTATGGGGAACAACACACTAAGAAAACTGAATTCAAAAACAGCGTACTTCCTAAAAATGGGCTGTTTGTACCAGCAACGTCACAATAGCGCCTCACCAAGGGTTAAGCGCTCCTGACACCAAAGAACAATCTGAATCCTTAAAACAAAAAATAAATGAGTCAATGAAATCTATCATCTTAAGTAAATGGGGAATTACGGATGGTATAAACAGAACACATGTGGGCAACTCAAAAAAATACATTTGTGAGTAAAGAAACAACCCTCTGTGTTCATGTTCCCCCTTACTTGCTGATTATCTTTACATTACCCACTTAGAACCATTATGTATTCTGGCTTCACTTGAAAAGAATTTTTGCTCACTCGTGGCATAAAACTGATGGAACACAAGGATTACAGGTAGTAACCTCTACATCTTTTAATATTTCAGTATTCTTTAAAATACCAATACACCTAAAATAAAGAAAACAAACAGACTACACTATTTACAGAAGGCTCAATGCATGCTCCAGTTGACGCGTTGTACATTCTGATTACAGTGCACACCTTGCAGTGGCTGCTCTATAGTAGCCTGAAGCTGGATCTAAAGGGGATCGGAAAGGATAACTTACTGGCTTGATGCGTGTTTCAGAAAATCATCGTCAGTTTGTTTGAAGGAGTCCAAGAGAGACTTTTTCACCATTTTCTCCATGTTGCTCACATCACCTGTACAAAAAAAAAAAAAAAAAAAAAAGAGAGGAGCTCGGTTGGATCAGTCTACTTCATAACAAGCCATCTGAAACCCAGGCTACCAGCCAACAAATAACATCTACTGTAGACTCCTAGGCTGGGACCATCACACTTTATTTGCAGATAACAATACATGATTCTAGTTTATTATGTAATGAATGCCCTATTACACTGCTCATACCAAGCATAAGGCTGTTACCAATGTGTGTGTTAGATGCAGATAGGTAGATAGCACTGTACACACAACACAGGGGAGTCAAGTACAAGACCATGTGGCACAGACTACGCTATTCTTATTAATATGCTTGTACAGTATGTGAAAATGCAGAAAATGTGACAGCTATTGGCAGTAAGGGCTTTTGTCCTTTTTTTTTTTTTTTTTTTTTTGCCCAACAAGGAACACATTTTGATAACAATTTGAACATCGTGGTTAAGGCTAGGAGTTTATCACGGAAAATAAGAATGTAAATCACAGAGCAGCCACGGTCAATGCTTTGAAAATGGGAGGGAGAATAAAGTCACAGGGATAAAAAAAATAAAATAACTCTAATAAAAGCATATTGTGGCGTTGGCGTACACAGGTTCAGCAAAGAAGGACGAGACAAGCAAATGCAATTGTAATGTGTTTCTTTTTTATTTGCTCTGTAATGATGACTACTAACTACAGTAGCATTTATAAGCTCTGAACGAAGCAGAGAAAAAAGACGCAAACAGGAGAAAGGGTAATAGACAGCAAGCGTAACACACTGGAGGCGAAAAATACACACAAGGATCATACAAAGAGGGTGTGGGGCTGACAAGAGACATGTACATTAAATTAAGTGCAACAGTACAACAATTAAACAACAAGTGCAACAATAACTTCAATTAAAAAGAAGAAACTGTTCAATGTATGTCCCGCAGCGAATGCTGGCAGTTAGTATAGTACACACACACACACATACAGATACAGTGAGTTTATGAACTGTTAACATAAGTTTCAAGAAGTATTTTATCGAAGAGCTTAGTTTGATTCAGATTTTTTTCTTCTCCAAAAAACAAACAAAAAAAAGGACAGCAAGTACAGTGTTGGAGCTAGTTCAAAATATGAAACTATTTATTAGAATTAACAAACGATAAATGCATTTTTTTTTCTTTAAATGTGAAATTTAATGTTAATGAGAAACACTTCCCAATAAAATCACATACAGATTGAACACAATTTACAGACATCCCCACAAGTCACACACATCAGCAAAAGACACCGTGCCTAAATCCCAGCCCTAATCGTGGTGTGTGTCATTGTGCTGGCTCACCTTTGGGAAACTTGCGGGCGAGGTTGAGGTGGAGATTCTGCGCTGCGAATCTAGATGCCCGGGCGCCACCATGACCGTCAAAAACAGCAAAGTAGGAGAGACGAGAGCTAGTGAAAAAGAGCACAATCATCAGTGCGAATCTGCAGTGGCTGAAGCACAAGATCTTTCCGAAACTGTAGCTATACTTCTTGTATACAGACAAACGGTTTTAATTGTTATATGGATATGTAGCTCAATAATAATCCGATATGAATTGTTACACCCTCAGCAGCAACACAGAAGAACATGATGACCACCCTGTAGAATTCATGCATCAGTAGTAGGTGTGTAGATGCTGTTAACCTCCAGCTCTGATGCTACAGAATGTCTACAACAACAAGTCTTCATGTAATTAAAAGTAAGCAATGAATACTTACACGCTGGCTGGAAGAGGAGAGACCTCAGCAGAAAAGTCGTTTAGTAGAACATGTGCATCCTGCATATCCTCCCTCTCCCCCTTCCTAGCTGCCACAAAACCCTTGAGCCTGGGGGCGCCTGTAACACACAACACAGCCGCTGTTAAACACATCCCTCTCTCTGCTCACTGCAGACACAGAGACGCAACACATAATACCATCCTCACCAAGGGACTACAGTAAACTGTTACAATACATATTAAACCATGCATTAATACCAATCACTAGGCAGACGACAAGAAGCCGTGTTGTTCTGCATCGTGAACTGTGTAGAGCATGTATTAAAATGACCCTCCTGCTCAACCCTGGCCTGTCTTGAATGTGTCTTATTCAGCCAGGGTAGCTGATGCCTACAACGACTGTTTTTGGAATTGAAATTTAAATTGCGGTGCGTGTGGTTAAGATAGGGAGATAAAATACTGTCATACCTATTCTTGACCACTACATATAAAACATATTGTAACAATGAAATGTTGCGGTATTATTTGTATTTATCAGTCGGGACTTTCCGCCAAATATTGAAGTTTGATTATATCAGTCTGCATTCCTCAAGTGAGTGGTCTGTTGATATTTCTACTGTTTCAATGAGCCTCCTGATAGCTCATCAATCAGCCTTGACAGCTCACGTCGCCCAGCTGTCTGTCTGCACTCTGGTTACTATAAGTCACTTTTTTTTCAAATAAATTCATTGCTACCCCAATACAGATTGCAAAAGGATCCCAGAAGACGCAGGACAGCAAAGCAGCATTTGGAATTACTGAAAATTTTACCAAACAACGATTCTGATGCAGCAAAGACGGACAAATATGAATCTGGCTCTGAAGCATGAATCTTCCAGCACCAGTGACACCGAGATATTTCTGGTCAATGCCCTTGGATGAATTAGAAGCTTTCACTGCACTAGTACATGCCAGAAGCCTAGCTTACTGTTGGTAGCTGTGCCAAATGGCAAACACAGTCTGTGGTAAGTGCACTGCAGATGTTGAAAAGCACAGGACCTGTGTGATTGTGCCAGCACTTAGACAGTTAGACCACATTACTGTAAATGAAGCCCATTCTGTTCAAATGTTTATTTATTCATGTCATTTTGATTATAGTATGACTGTGTATAAACACATAGCTTTGGTTGTGTATATGCGCGTTGTTATGTAGGCAATATAAAACCATTTATTTAAAAAAAAAAATTATACTTATTTACATAATTACAGTTGTACAGTTTCATATGTATATGATATACCTGCATATACTAAGCATGACATCAGGTAGAAGAATTCAGAGTCGGTTCTAGGCCTCCTAGGAACCGGATTACCTGATTCCTGGGCAGAGTTAATAACACCGTTTTTGCCGCTAAAACACTACAAACTAACGCACGCGTTTGTGGCTGTAGGTTGAAACAATCTAGTTCATTGCATGAAATGGCCGGAGTGGGGGAGAAGAGAAGGGAACGCAAACCAGCTGACCGCATGCATTTCTGCGTGTTGTGCTTTCACATTTTTTAAATGGTCAGTTTGAGAAATAAAACTTTAACAGCTGACCCTGCTTTAGTACAAAGCTCTCGATACATACTGTTTTAAATAATGGTAACGGTGCTCTTCAATTACTGTGGCCAATTCTGTTGCTGAAGAGATATTATCAGCTTATCATCCTACCATGGAATCTTGTGCAATTAAATCACTTAAACTCCTGACGGTAAACAATGTAACAAAATCTACTGGGATGCAAGACGCAAGAGACGAAAAAAATTTATTCCTGTTGACTCAAAACTTTATTTAGGCACGCTACGATTTGACTGGCGAAAGAGAACATTGGTTTATTGGAATTCACAAAGACAACTTTTTTTCAGCTTGGTACGGTTTCCTTTTCACGTCCTTATTTAATTCTTGCTCTTTTTGTTGCATTACAGCCCTTCATTAATAACATTAAGTTTTCAGGGCATTCTGTTAATGGCACACGTGCAAAACACAAACCTTAAGTGTATTTTTATTTGCTGCTGCTGTTCTTCTACATTTCCTAAATAACTGTTCATTTTATGCTACAAACGTTAGTGTTGAAACACATTGTTTGTTTTACAACTATGTCCTTTTTTAAAACCAATAAAGAGATTTTGATGAAGAACATAAACGAGTCAAGTACTTAAACATCTTTGAAGCAAAATGATGAATTTCATTTGGTACAGACTCTCGTGTGTGTGTTACTTATAGATATATAGATAGATAGATATAGATAGATAGATAGGAGTGACGTCACCTCATAGTCATAAATATTGACACTTGCTTTTAAAGGGAGATGCGGCATTTTTGTGCCTAACCCCTGAAAAAGTTGTTTTTTTGTTAGTTTTTGTTGCATTTCTAACCATTTTAGTCATAGTCTGGAGCTATGCATTATAATTTCTCATTTCTCTGTGCTTCAGTGGTACAAACAGATTGATACACAATGGTGCGATTGACAGAGCACGGTGTTTTGCAGAATCATCGTCCTAAAGAACCGTCGGCGCGCACCGGTGGCAAGCCTGTTGCATAGCAGTAAAGGTACACGTAGCACAAGTTGAAAACCACTGGTCTAGTCGGTCGAGTGGCTCTGCTACAACAGGTCACGTGGAAAACTGAGACGTTTAATTTTAGCAAAAAGGGATTCTAAGAGGAATGGAATCCTGAAAATGGTTTTGTGTAATATCGCAAACCGGGTAATCTGGACACCCGAGTACCGAATATCATCCCTAGTATATACACTTTTTTTTTTTTTTTTTTTATATTTGTTTCTCTCATGTTTTTACCGTTTTTTGAGATTGCACTTGATGTAACAGATGTTTAAATAAACACATTTCTCTTCAAATGTCTGTTTATTTACAATGTTTTGGTTGTGTAGATGCTTGATATGACATTCCTGAATAAAACTACAACTTATATTCAATTGTTTGTCCTTTCATTATAATATTTATGTTGTTTTTAATACACTGGTCAAACTGACCATTCATAGTTGTTCTAGGTGTGCCTATAAAGACGGTCGTTCTAGTGTTAATCCAAACAGAAACCAATATCTGAATTCAGACAAACAAAACAAACAGCCTATACTATTCAATTTTTTTTTTTTTTCTTATCAAGTGCAGTCTAAACTAATCAAACCAATCGGCACACTCCAAAAAACAGTTGTGTTGAAATGTCTGAAAACCTTTACAAACTTTCTTTTCCACTAGCTCTTGGTCTTTGGCGCCATCCTCTCCATGTGCCTTCCTTTTTTCTGTCTTGCCCCCATCTCTGGAGCTGAGTTCAGGGGCTGGGACTGCTGCAGGAATGAGGAGAGAGAACCGGGTGAGTTCCTGCAGTGTAGTAGCATTAATAGGACATCACCTGATCCCCACATAGATTCCTGCGTGCTGCATACAATGCAAATGATATCTCCATAAACTCAGACAGCAGTAGTGTATCAGCAGCTTTTCCTGTATTATGAGAAAATATTTTAATACTGTCCCAACATGCAAAACAACCAAATACATTCATAAAAATAACTGGAGCTTTATTAGGAGACCCAATTTACACTGGACCCCTCCAATTTGGATGTGGACAGCTGGGTCTTTTGATTCCCTTAGAAAGCAAAATAACGTCCACTCAGTGCCTGATATTCCAACGCCTTCTTGGCCAGCATAACCCAATTGAGTAGTTGTGGGATGAACTTGGACATTGCATGAGTAGCTGCGGTTCTCTGCCCCTTCATTAACTCAGTTGTAAGTCATGCTCCTGGAGAAATGGGCCACATTCTTGCAGGACATTTTTTACTCAATCATGTGACATGGAAAAGTAATAATTTACCTGAATCTCTTGCAGGGGGCAGTTCGTCAAAGAGAGAAGGTGCTGGTGTTGAGGCTGGGTAAAGAAACGAAAGAAAAGGAAGCACATGAAGGAGGATTTCTATACAATATGACTGGACCATGTTCAGATTACAGAGTATAACTGCCACCATACTAAAAATACCCTCCTTCTTCTTTGTCTGTCTTTACAGTGCTTATAATTTCCAGTACCTTACCCGAAGTGTTTGCAGGGGGCAGATCATCAAAAAGGGAAGGAGCTGGTCTGGCAACCTGGTTTCCTGCTAATATAAAAAACACAGGAAGAAAGTCAAATGAACAATGTGATGGATGCCATTACTTAAAACTAACAGCGTACCTGCAAAACCACATGCCCACTTACTGCAATGCTGAAACTGACCTTTTAACAGCTACGATGCCAACATTAATAACAAATAATTAATAAAAATACTAAAAGGTACGTTTTTCAGGATTAATTTTTTTGGACATGGCAAATTATTTTTTTGCATTTCCTGCAGGGGGACTGCACAAGGGAAACCCCATCATAACCCACTGCCAGTTAATTGGACATTACCATATTCTGAATCAATTTTATTACTGCTTATATTACAACTAACATTATCACTATTGAAGATCTTCTTGCAGATGGGAACAGTATAGAAGTAAAAGTTGAGGCACCTTCCTATGGAATCAACTTAGTCAGTGTATCTCAAGTTTTACATGGCCTAGCTGAAATCAGACCATACTGCATAGGAAGTGACAGGATAGGACAGCAAGCAAAGAACCAAAGATCAACACAGTAAGAAAACAGGGGCCAGTGATAATGCTACTAAATGTAAAGACAATACATTTTAAAATGTTGGTTTAAGTACACCAGAATTCAATCTGGGCTGAAGTATAACTTCCTATATGCCAAAACTTTAATATTTTTCATTTAAATAGTGACTGATCAATAGAAGCCTAGAAGTAGTGCCAGGGTGCAGCAGTCAAAAAGGTCCCCTTTCATTAAGTTTTTGTTCCCTGCCTCACACAATTGCTTGATCGATCATCCACTAATGAGTGAAAAAAACATTACTGGACTTATGCATAAGGCACTGATTAACGTTGGGATTTGGGAAGAAGGATTTAATGCAAGTGGTCATCAGGTGGACCAGAAAAAAAGAATACAGGACCACTGTATATAACATCTGATAAAAAACAAAGAAAATTATTAGAATTATGAACACTATAATGAATGTATTGCTCCTGAAATGCTTGAAGCACACATTCCATGTTGTCCCTGCACCAGTGGTCATTACTCTGTATTGCAAATAGACCAGGCTGAAGTTAGTTACTTATTTCCGATTCAAGGCTGAAGTTAGTTACTTTTACAGTTACGTATTGAATATTAGCCCACATTCTAAGGGGGAAATCACATCGACAGCTTGGTTGTGCCACCTCAAGTAGGATATCACTAAAGCTTGAAAATGTATCTTCAAACTAAAGCACATTGCAGAGTGGCACAAGCAGGCGTTCACAGGCTACGCCATGAAACAGACAACCCCCTGGTCAACAGTTGCCACTTTATTGTATATTAGCTCACACTCTAAGGGTTAAATCATTTCAATAGCCTGGTTGTGCCATCTGAGTAGGGCACTTATTTTAAAAATAAAGTACACTGCAGCATTTGAAATGATGCAACAGCACCACTTTTATCAAGCAGTTTCCCGATTTGTGCAAAGCAGCAAAACTATGGAGATAAGTTTATATTTCACTTTTTCTCTCTATCATATTTCAATTCTCAGGGGGGCCTGCATAGAGAAAGGTGTGTTTGTGGCAGAGGAGGAGTTAATCCTTTAATCCTTCCTGACAAACAAAATTGACTTGCTAATTGTTATTGGCAATTACTGTAAATTAGAGCCAACCTGCAGGTACAGTCAGCAGCCAGTACTAATTGTGAGTGTAAAATGTGTGTTTGAATCAGGAAGCGGCTTAGCCGTCCGGTTGACCAGTAGGAAATCTGTGTTCAGTTTTAGTTTAGTGCACCAAAATGGAGCTAGGTGTTTGTTTAGTTTTTGTTTCATTTTGTGTAAATAAAAGGCGCAACCCTGCATTTAAACCCAGTCCCGTGTGCAATGGTGAATTTTTGCGCTGGAAAAGAACTCTGAGACGCTCAGCTCCGTCACACAGCCTAGGCTCTGACTGAGTCCCAACGTGGCCTTGTGTCCCCTTCCCCCAGGACTCCTTTTCTACGGCTAAGTTGCAGACACTCTCACTTACTGCTCGGCTCTTCAAGAGACGAGAGTATTTCATGCTAGCACCTTTTCATATATTATTATTTATATATAATTTTTAGCGACTAGGCTGTCTCCCTGTACTAGGTTTGCATCTGTGCACATGATAGCCTACGCTAGCTGTCTTTTTTACAGTCAGCTTTTCGTGCCACAGAGACACTGCCAGTGGTAAGGGCTTTTTAGCTACACTGTGTTGTTAATTTGACAGGAGCCTTTTCGACTTGAATTTTTTCAGTGTGTCTTTTGCCATTGCTGTGTCTGCTGTAGCGTCACTGCCAACGAAGGCTACTAGATGTTTTGAGTTAAAAGGTGATCTGCAGACCCTGTCTGTTCAACAGTGCATGTTTGCAGTTGCCAGTGGCTCTTTCAGGTCTTCACCTGCACAGCACTTCTCGTGGTACCAGAGCCCGCATCAGTGACCTAGTTCGGTGCCAGAGTCGTTACCAACCCCCTTGCTCGTCAGCGGTATCAGCGACCTTGTTTGGTACGGGGCCGGTACCAGTGACTCGGGTTTGTTATTGGAGTCAGTACCAGTGACCCGTGTGGTACAGAGTTCAATACCAGGGCACTCCAACCAGATTCGGTACCAGTGAACTTGTTCAGCACACAGGTCAGTACCAATCATCTGGTTGATACCAAATTAGTTACAAGAACCGGTATCAACGGCTCATTTCAGCACCAAGACCATTACCAGTGCTCCATTCTTGTGCTGCTTGCAAGAGGAACAATCTGGAAGAAGATAAGCACGACAGGTGCACCCACTGCCTGGGAAGGGAGCATGCAGAGGGAGCAATTAAAGATGGCAGCTGTTGTATGTTTTGTGCTCATTTCTCTAAGAGACATTGGAAAGCGGCCTGACCCGCTGTTCTAGGGACCACTCTGCCTCTCTGACACCAACGCAGCATCCAGACTCGCCCCATTCATCCCCTGCAGTGTGGTCAAGACAGTCCCCCCTCCCTGTTATGCCAACAGCTAGGAAGCAACCCTCTAGGGGTAGGAGCAGGACTATGCGCCTGCACTCCTCTAGATCTTCCTCTCCATCGTCTGGCTCAGAGTTCTCTTTTTCCTCTGCCCAGGAAGAGGGAAAGAAGCTGTTGTAGCAGGCATTCTGATAGTACTGACTGGGCCTCCCTGGTGCAGATGCCCAATCTAACCTTGCTGCAAAGAGACGTCTCATGTACCAGTAAACAATGCCGCATCACGGAAGTCATGGAGAAGATGACCTATGTGGACGTTTTGCACGTGCCTTGATAGCTACAGTATCATACTGGTGGCTTACCAGTCCATGCTGTTGCAAACTCTGTCCACTAACCACAGGCCCTCGTCCCACCAGCTGGATGAGCTGAGCTTAGTCAAGTCTAAGTACAATGGGCAGGCGTTGGTCAGGAGCATAGTCGTGTTGGTGGTCTGCAAGGTGGCAGCTCTGGCTTTCTCAGGCCCGAGTGCCCAACAAGGACAAGGCATCATTGCTAGATGCACCCGTGACACTGGGGCATATGTTTGGTCCTGCAGTGGATAAGATGCTAGAACACTCGCAGGAGCGGGAGACTTCCAAGTAGTTGGCACGCCTCCAAACCAAGCAGAAGCTCCCAGCTCATATGCCGTCAAAGCACTGGCGAAACAGGCACCCTCAGCCCCAGAAGCAGACACAGGCTCATACAGCCCCTGCTAGGGTTAATGTGCATAACTGTCTTCAAGATGCACAACGCAAAGCGACTGTAAATACCAGCACCCTTCTCCCAAGCAGCAGCCACAAGCCCCTGCAAACTAACAGCCCTAGGATTTTGCTGCCACAGGCCCAGGGCCCATTCTATCAGACCCACTTGGATTATTGGCGATCATACACCTCCCTCACCAATCATACACCACCCTCAAGGTCAGTTACGGTCATAACCCTCAAGACACTATTTTAGTGTCTCAGGCGGTATCAGTCCTGTTGCATAAACAGGCTATTTCAATTGTTCACCTTCTCAAAGTAAGAGAAGGGTTTTACTCCAGGTATTTCCTGCTGCTGAAACGGGATGCCGATCCTCGACCTCAGACATCTCAATCTGTACTTGAGAGGACGAAGGTTAAAAATGCTGACAAATCAACAACTGTTGAAGTCAGTCAGGTCAGATGACTGATTAACTACGGTGGACCTCAATGATGCCTACTTTAACATCTCAAAAAGACCCGGCCACAGGAAATACTTGGGGTTCGTCTTTCAAGGGTCCACGTATAAGTTCTGTGTACTGCCGTTGAGCATCTTTCTAGCTTTGCCCACTTTATCAAAACTGCATGGATGCTACACCGGCTCCTCTGAGACCAAAAGGCATCAGAGTGCTCAATTGCCCGATATGTGCCGAGTCAGGCAGTGTTGCACATGGGACTCGTCACCAGCCACCTCCAACAGCTAGACCTCACGGTGAACCATTCATAAGGTCAGCTGACACCCTCTCAAAGGGTTGTCTATCTCGGCGTAAGCCTCGATTCCAAAAGCATGATCGCCACTTTGTAGGACAACAGAATCCAGAGGCTACCTCTGTTTGTTTGGAGCTTTTCAACCCAACACAGCAGTGATGATACTGATATTCCAGAGTCTTCTGGGCCTGACAGTGGCAGCATCTCAGATCCTTCCCTTAGGGGTCTTACAAATGCACCCTCTCCAAGCCTGGTTCAACCACAGGGTCCTTAACCCTATCGTGGCCCAGCACTGCCTGCTCACAGTGTCTTGTCACTGTATGGAAGCTCTTTCGTAGAGGAAACAATGAGCTCACTTGTGCTTTGGCACAGATCTGGGTAGTGCCAATGAGAGAGGTGATGACAACACACATTTACATCCTAGGTTGGGGCGCTGTCTGGAATGGCCTAGGGTGCAGGGCATGTGCAATCCCCCTAGAAGGGTCTCAACAGAAATGTTCTGGAGTTGCATGCAGGTCACCTGGTTCTGCAGCACTTTTCCCAGGAGATACAAGGGAGACACATGTTGAACCGCACAGTGGTGACATATATCAACATCCAGGGCAGGTTTCCGGTCTCTCTGTCTCAATCTTGTTGCCCTGACATTTTTACTATGGACTCACAAACACCTGCTTGCGACTAAGAACAGTTGCCAGGGGTGAGGAACGGGGCAGCAAACCTTCTCTTGAGAAGAGGCCCCCACAGTTCAGAATGGCGACTTCACCTGGTGGTTGTGAACCTTATCTAGAATAAGTTTGGGTTGTGCAGGGATAGACCTCTTTGAGACCCAGGAGTCCAACCATTCTCTTCACTGGTATTCCCTATTGCAGAACGTTTACCCGCCTGGCACAGACACACTGGTCCAAAGATAGTCCACCGTTGCCACTGCTTCCACTGGTATCCTGTCAATTCATCACGCACTTTGCATCACCAGCGATAATTCATCACGCACTTTGCATCACCAGCGATAATTCATCACGCACTTTGCATCACCAGCGACAATTTATCACGGACAATAACTCACCGATTTGTGCGAGCTGTGATGAATTGTACCTGGTGATGAACTACTGGTGATGAATTGTTGGTGGTAAACTGTCATAGACCCGCTTCCACTGTATGTGGAGAACATCAGGCAAGACCGTGCTCGGGTGCTCTTAGTAGCCCCTAAGTGGCCCAGGAGGACCTGGTTCTCAGAACTGGCACAGCTCCTGCACGGTCAGCTGTGAGAGCTGTCAGCCTGTTGCAACCTGCCCTGTCAAGCGCGCAGGATTATGGGGTATCCAGGCCCAAATCGCTTGTAGCTTTGGGTCTGGCCTGGAGCAGAGACATTTGAGTCACTACAGGTTATCTAACAGGGCCACGGTCATCCTTCAGAATACCAGGGCAGCGTCTACACGCTCCCAGTATTGCTACAAGTGGGGTGTCTTCCAGACATGTTGTCAGTCGGGTGCAAGAGAAATCTCACCTACTTGAGATGGCACAACCTGGCTACCAGTGTGATTTGACTCTTAGAATGTGAGCTAATATTCAATCAAGTGGCCACTATTGACCAGGGGGCGTTGTACATTTCATGGCATAACCTACAAATGCCTACCTGTGCCACTCTGCATTCACTTGAATTTGAAGACAAATGTTCAAGCTTTAAAATAATACCCTGCTTAAGGTGGCACAACCAGGCTATCCATGCGATTCCCCCCTTAGAATGTGAGCTAATATTCAATATGTGTAACTGTGAATATGTAATTATGTTTAGATTGTTGAAATGCCTAGTGTTGAAGTCTTGGAAATACGATCATAGTACCCCAGTTTTGACTATGTTACACCATTACATGGTCTTGCTCCACTATATCTAATTGGATTATTATCTCCATACATACAGGGACTTACACTGCGCTGACAGGCTGCCAGTTTGCCGCAGATATCGTGGTTAAAATGTGTACCACAGTGTTGAAAGGGCAGTCTCTGCCCTAGCCTTTGGAATGCCTTGACACCGTTGTTTTTAATCTTGTTTACACTTCTCGTACTTTTTGAAAAGGCATTTCCTGGTACACTGCCTTAAGGTTATATTGATTTTGAATAACTCACTAATATAACAAATATTTGTTATTGATTTGAAACAATTATTTGTAATTATTTTTTGGTCCGCTAAAATGTATTCAGCGTTTTGAGAGAACCTGGTCCCAAAAGCTGATATAAGTACAATGTTGTGCCTGTTGTATACCACTGTGTCCTTAACATGCACCAAAAATAATTTTGAAAATAACTAAGAAAGTAGCGGCTTCGGGTAGCAGAATGAGAACATATGCTCGTGCACCTGTAACAAAACATGCCACTAAAATATTCTGACGCTACACCGGGTGCCATCTTCTTTCCCCGGTTAGCTCGGGGATTTATCCCGGTTCAGATGCGGCCTAATGCTAAACATCGTGTACACAGAAAACGTGTATTTTAACGTTAAAGGAATTTCGTTTTTACATTGCTTAAGTTAATATTGTTTGTCACGCTTAGGTTACTTCATTCCATTTGTAATTAAAACAAGGTTACATCACGTAAAGAAGAATACGACTGTGGTAGTTATTTACAGAGGAAATCTAACTGCCGTTCAATGTGCTCCATTTAATTTGCAAAACACAGTACTGAGCGTGCAAGTGTGACTCAAACAACATACCAATGTTAATATGCATCGAGTTACCTGCAGTAAGCTGTGCCGGTTCCGGTAGATCTTCAAATAAATCCATCTCGTTCACTGCTGGATGTTTAATTTTTTTCAAATAAAAATATATGTATTTTGTTCTAAATTGAAGGGCACTGTTCTTCTTTTCGTTTTTGTGAAACAGACACATACCAATTGTACTGCTAGCCAAAAACAATGGAGCTAAATTGAGGCGTGGCCAGGCAATAACTGCTTGCAAAACAAAATTGGATCCGCCATTGCAGTATGAGAAACTATGCTAGCAATGTAGCAGCACATGGGTTTTCAGTACCGATCTAGTTCAGCGACAACTTTTTTTTCACTCGTGCACTTCCTATTAAGTCATTTTCATCAGCAAAGGTTTACAGCAAGGCGTTGGTGGTATAGTGGTGAGCATAGCTGCCTTCCAAGCAGTTGACCCGGGTTCGATTCCCGGCCAACGCAATAGTTTTGTTTATTATTTTGTATTATTATTTATAGTCGTCTATATATATATATTTTTCTAGAACACGAACAATAGATAGCATAACAACAATCCATATACATCGTTGTTAGGATGTTAAGGCTTTAATATTTAATTGTGACATCCACTCGAGTGGGGGCGCTGTAGAATATCCCTGTGATCATTCTGCATGTATTATCTCCTTTTCGCTTTCACGTGTTTTGTGTTTACTGGTGTTTCTGGTTCCGGGTGCGCGCTTGTTGAACGTGCATTGTGTAGAACTAGAAGAGTGAAATGAACTAACCCAATTTGAACAAGTGCATTGAAAAGGAGGAGTTTCTTTTTAGGTTTTGTTTTGTTTTGGGGGTTGAACTTCTCCCTCGATCGGAGTTCCGGGATGGCGGCTGGAGGCAGCACCAACGCCGGGCAAGTCGGTGATGTGGAGGAAGACGCATCCCAGCTTCTCTTTCCAAAAGGTAGCACCAAACTCTTTCTGATTGTTAACCTGACTCAAGCTTTGTTATTTCGCCAAATACAGCACGGAAATAAGTGCAGAACATTAGAATGTAAATACCAGTGAAACACGCTTTGTGATGTCAGGGTACGCAGAAAAGTAGCCTAAAATATAGCAGATAGCTGAGCAGGTTCCAATGGGTCCACCGTCCATGCGCATTTAGTTCTTATATATTAGCTGGACAATATGCTGTTACTGCACCTCTCTGTATTCCTCCACGGGTTCTAAAACCTGTTGCACAGGGAGAATCTGAAGTGCTGTGGAAGGATACACGGATTCCACTCGATTCAAAGTCAATGTACACTCTGTTTATATGCGCTGTGCAGGGACAGGCTTGGTCAAGCCCTGTTATTAAAAGGAGATAGGATCCTCGTTTTAATGCCCTGGCGCAGCGTTGCTAACAGGCGAGGTCTCTCCCTTCCCAGAGTTTGAGAACGCGGAGACGCTGCTGAACTCGGAGGTGCACATGCTGCTGGAGCATCGCAAGCAGCAGAACGAGAGCGCAGAGGACGAGCAGGAGCTGTCTGAGGTCTTCATGAAGACCCTCAACTACACGGCTCGCTTCAGCCGCTTCAAAAACAGGGAGACCATCGCCAGCGTCCGCAGGTCCGCTGCTGTTTACTAATCCTTTCTTTCCAAAACAGCAGAAGAGTAGTGTGTTCATTTAGGTATTCTTGCCTAAATATCTGCGGTTTCTCAAATGTACTAAAAAATAAAATTAAGAAAATGTAATCTTCCACAAAACAGCCTGAAAGTAGGTAGAAATTCCAAAAGAAGCAAGGTCCAGAACCCTATTGAAAAGTATTGGATCATAAGTGGGTCGAATCTGTGCAGCAGCATTTTTTACAACCATTCAGCCTTCTTTTAAGGGGGCAGCAGTGTATGCAAGAATATAAACCACATATTCACTCCCAGTAATTTCATTATATAGACCATCCTGTAAATTGGTTTCAGTAAATCAAGGTTCCTGTCACTTATTTTTTGTATCGTTTAAAAATCAAATCCAGTGCAGCCTTTCGGGAAGACAGTTTAACTAACTATATTTGTCTTTGAAAGCCAGTTCCGCAGGCCCTGATAAGCACTAATTGTGGACTACCTTAACCAACCTTGCTTTAAATGCAAAATAACTTCTAAAATCTTGGGCTCACTAAGTTTAAGTGATCTTCTTGGAAATGTCAAAAGAGCTGCAGAAATGTTCAAATGATATTTATATGATGCAGGGATGCTCATGAAAAGTACAATCATGACAATTTCTTCCTCCTGACTGGCAGTTCTTGTGATATTTGTATTTTAAAGTTGTTGTTTTTTTAGCAGCACCGAATGTCTTAAGTTATGGGCGTAATCAATTGGGGTAACCTGAGTGGTTCTGCCAGTCAATTATTACCCTGTAGTGTTCCCCTCCCTCCAGTCTCCTGCTCCAGAAGAAGCTTCACAAGTTTGAGTTGGCCAGTCTGGCTAATCTGTGCCCAGAGGCAGCTGAAGAGGCTAAGGCTCTCATTCCCAGGTCAGTGAGCAGCTTTCTGTTTTGAGAATTTGGTGTCCCAGGCCCCTTGTGGGGGATGGATATCCGGATAATCATGATTATCTTAAGTCATGTTAACCCCCATTAATTAGACATTTCTGTCTGTAATACACTTTTTTTCTGTGTTTTTTTTTTTTTTTTTTTTTTTTAAATTTAAAGTAACTTTCTGGTGCTCAGTTTAATCAGGCCAACCCCCAACCCCCCAACCTCTTGTGCTGAAACACAAAACATGCACGCAAACATCTCAGCAGCAGTAAACCTCTTTACTACGATAATGCAATTGTCTTGTGTCTTAGTGCAAATAATACAAACTAAAAAAATATCACTAATAATAATCAATTACAACCCAAAGTGCCTGTGCATAGGTATGTCTACACCTTAGCTACATCTTGAGAACCCCTCATCCAATTGTTGAAGACGACGCATATCAACAGCATGTACAGACTGGTAGACAATAAGAATAAACACGTTTCATGACAATTTGATGAGCGATTCTCCAGACGTATGCAATAATGTAAGTGTGACATACAGATGGATGAACAGACACCCAACCCCCCCCAGTTGGATGTGCGGTTTTCCATCTATGAAGAAATCTGTGATGTGTGGGTACATCCCTGGCTGGGGATAAATATTATAAAGTATAGGTAATCATAATGTAATTTCCTGGTATGGCTGATCTTATACAAATGATTTATCAAGGTCTACTGGATACAATGTAAGTTTGTCCTTGGAATTCTTCTCCAGTCATATCTCCTCCTTTAACCCTGCTTCTGTCCTTACAGTCTGGAGGGTCGCTTTGAAGACGAGGAGCTCCAGCAGATCCTGGATGACATTCAGACCAAGAGAAGCTTCCAGTATTAGAGGTGCTTGTGTTGAAGATAGGCAGGATAACGCGGCTTTAGAGTTCTGAACATCAACCAAGCATCTCAGCTGCTTAGTGGAAACTTGTGCCTATAGTAGGGCCTGCTCAGTACGATCCCTGTAGAGATAAGCAATCTTATTTTTATATAAAAGTTTATAAGGTCCTGTGAAGAACCTCTGCAGTTTCAGCTGAAAACCCAGTGAGGGGAGGAAACACAAAGAGGAGGCTGTGAACAACATTCCATCGACTGGATTTGCAGGTCAAAGAAATAAAGTGTTCAGTTCAGCTGCTGATGTGCTTTTGATTTCTTCCATTCTCACCAATTCACTCGACACCCAATTTATTGTGGGATGGTGGGGTGGAGGGTGCAATTTTACTAGTCCTCTGTACTCTGTTTAAATATGGTCCAAAATCCACAGGCATAGGCAGTTTAACAGCACTCAGCCTTGCCTCGCAGGCGAGCGGATATTGAACCATATATGAACACGCTGTCGTGTGTTACTGCTTTCTTAATTCATGCTATTGTGGGGTTTAAAACAATTTAAATATTTTGACTGTAAAAAAAAATATATATATATTTTTTTTACAGTCAAAGTATTTAAATTGTTTTATATATATAGATACTTGTGATTTTATTAGAGCAGTTTACAGGTCCCTGGATTGCATCAATCACCTATTTTTGGTTATCTCTGGGAATTCCCCCTGAAATACTTAAGTGGTTGAGGCCACCCAGGGTGGTTCTTTGGAGCTGTAAAATGCTCTAATGTTCCAGCAGTATCAGGGTATAGGTTCTTCTCAAAATACACCTAAATATAAAATTCTCCTGATGAACAGGAAAACCTGATAATGGGGTTTGTGATTGGTTACAGACATTCCAAATCACGTTAAAGCTGCAATGCTGAAACATGTTTATTCTTAGTTATTTGATATGATACATCATGTTACAAGAAAATGATTTATAAATAGAATAAAACAACATCTTAGTTTTATTTTTGGTGTACAATATACAATGGAATAATATACTATTATGATAACCATTAGTGCTAACTCAGTAGATTCCCATATTCAGCTGTGTGCTGAGTTTAAACTGTTTATCTACAACACACTGACTGCAAGGTACTGTACAAGCTAACCCTAGCGTCTATAACTCCTGCTGAAAAATAAGTCACCTCCAGTCATCAGAATCTAACGTATATTCTCGTAATGCGCACAAGTCTCATATTAGAGCAGTTATACTGTTAAAATATCATGTTACTAGGAAGTCAAACAACGATTTGTTTTTCTTATATACAGTGATTATAACTAAGTATTATTGACGTATATATAGTTTAGTTTAGTTTCGGTTATCATATAGTCATTTATCAACTCATTTAGCAATGATACAACTCAAAAAGGGTTATTCAAGCACGTCATATCAAACATATGCACAGCCGAAACACCGTATTTAAACAGTTAAACATAAAATGGTTTATTTTCTATAAAGCACTACAAAAAATGATAATAAAATATAATAAAGATTTCAAAACAAACTAGTGTAAACGGGTATATGTACATACAAAACGGTAAAAACAAAAGTATTTTGTAACTGGACTTGGCAGGCACCAATTCCTTCGTTTCGTACAAGGAATGCACACTAATTTTCTTTTGAAAGATTTATTACAGCTTTTCTTTTTTTAAGTTAGAAAACAAACCCTTTTATGTTTAACTGTTCATTTAAATACAGCATTTCGGTTGTGCAGGTGTTTGATATGACGCGGTTGAATAAAACTTGAATTGTATCAGATAGTTTGTCTTTCATTTTAACCGATGTTTAAAATGTAACCGTATATAATAAAAAAAATAAATTAAAAAAAAATCAAGAAAACGTGAATACAATATGCCTACTTGTGATTTGGCTTATCCCATGGGAATGCAGAAGCCTAAAGTGTGTATCCTAGCAACGCGCTAATCTACCGTACTGCCAATAAAAGAAGCGCACTCACACACTCATGGTTTTAATGCATACCGGCAATAGGTGATATCTAACTGAGTTCTAATTTGATGCATCCATTCACCAATATGTAATAGAAGCTCGGGAAATTCAAGGGCAGATGGTCAGAAATCTATTCATCGATTAATTGTTGCACCCTAACGGTAAGTTAAGAAAAAAGTCCATGTCTCCCTTTTCTTGGTGAAAACAACAGGAGCTAGAAGATTTAAATTCAAAGGAAATAGCGTTTGGGGAATGAAGTAACCCCTGCTTTCTATATTTTGTGGTGATGGCATATGTACAAACGTAAGCAAACTTAGTTATTTTGTGACACAGCGTTACAAAAATAGATTTCTATTAATTTCTGTTTTATTCCCCAACTTCCACTTTGAGCTCACGGGCAAGCTTCCGACAGCGTCCTACGATTAGGCATTACAACAGTTTCACTTTAACCATGCCATGGTAATTCCTCATGTATTTAATATGGTATAAAATGCTTATTTAAACGAGAACAATGAGCGAGTCACCGCTCTTGTCTTCATAATTTTCCTGCAACTTGTAGTAGGATTTACAGTAGCCATGGTTGAAATGTTACAGGGCTGTACTATGGCAAATAAGTTGTGATATACTACATAAATACACAAAATACAACGATTTTAATAACAAAACGGCGAGTTTAGCTAGAATCCCACACATTCACTGAAATGTACTGACAAGTTGCCTTATTTAAGGAAATATAGACTGAACAACAGATAGGTGACTCCCTATAAGTGCATTCTTTGTATGCCTGTTCTGGTCAGTTACTGTATTTTAAATAGATATTATGAATCTATATTTGTAGCCTGTTTAAAATTAAACATAGCATCAAGTGCGAAACCTGAGTGTGAGGCTTGTCTGAGCCGCTAGACAGTCTTTAACTTTAGGAATTGCAATACTGTATCCCGGTCGTGTAGGCTGTTGTGGGATGCTTCGACTTATAGATATAGTTAAACCCAAGTGGTGCTGCATGGATGATTGTGGAGGTCAATTAACACCATCTCTCAAATAGACGCCCAGGTAAAGATTGAGAAAAGAATAAGCACCCTGGCGCACTATCGAGCATATACACTATATCATTTATAAAGGTACTGTTATGTTTTTGCACTTTATATATACACAGCCATCTAACACGTATTGAGACAGATGACTGGGGCATTGCCCATTTGACCCTGTTTAGACCCACTGAGTGCCGTCTTGCTAAACCTGAAAAAATTATCTTCCCATCTTCAAATACATGCAAAGTGGTACCAAAATAAACATCAGTCATCATAACACTGTCAACAGGATGTGGACAGCCAGGACAAGACCGATTTGAAAGCTGTGGAAATTATTCTGGAAAGATATGTGACCATTCTTTAACTATTATGCCATGATAATGCATTTACCACTGTCTTTTAGATACAAATGAAAAACAAACTGCTGATCTTGCAGAATTACCAAGTATCAACTAAGGTGCGTATAGGAACCTGTTGAGTTGTTTTATTTGAAGCATTTTGACATCACTGTTTTGTTTTATTTTCAGAACAAATCTGGTGCCAACTTAGCACAGTGGTTAATGCTTTGAATAGGGTGGAAAGCTCCAGAATGGCCTACAATTAGTCTTCTCTTTTGAGACTTTTCATTGTGAAGCATGCACCTTTGATTAACCAGGTCAGTCCGATCTTCTGTTTTACAAATGAATCTGTCACGTACGGCACAGCCCAGCTACATCATTGCTTGTATGTCCTTGAGTCTCACCAGTTCAGGCAGTATCTCTGGCCATTCTCCTGTGCCTTGGCCTCTGGCAGGACCCCTAGAGGAGTGGACTCCATCTTGACAGTGTTCTTGCCGAAAAGCCTCCTCTCGTAGTCCAGCAGCTGCCTCCAGAATCCAGCATTGGGCCGGATGTGGGGACGCCGACCTTTGACCCAGGAGTGTGCCTCGCGCAGGGT
The DNA here is from genome assembly GCF_017654505.1 of Polyodon spathula. Taxonomy (NCBI): domain Eukaryota; kingdom Metazoa; phylum Chordata; class Actinopteri; order Acipenseriformes; family Polyodontidae; genus Polyodon; species Polyodon spathula. Next base: position 43,384,010 of record NC_054544.1, read on the forward strand.
GACCCCCTGGTACCTCATGAGGTATGCCATGACAAGGGCAGGTGAGCGGCTCATCCCTGCCGCGCAGTGCACCAGTGTGCAGCCGCCACGATTGGTGTGAATGCGGTGCGCCACATTCTCAAAGTAATCACTCAGCCTGGCATGAGGGAGGTCCGAGACGGGCACCCTGAGCGACTGCACCCCGCGGTACACTGGGGTAACGTGAGCCAGAGTGGCGTTGACTATCAGAGTGATCCCCTTGGAAGACAGCAGGCGCTCGTTTTGGGGAACATCGGATCCGCTAATGAATAGAAAGGGGGTGATCTGTGAGAGAGACATGATGCCTGGAGGAAGAGAGAGCAGTAATTTAACTGTCGATCATGGAATCTCATTGTAAAAAAACCCCAAAAACTTACATTTACTGGAATTATTAGAGAGCTGGTCCTAAACAACGGAGAGCTTCCAACTGAAAAGGACTTATTGCATGGTCAGAATGTTTGTTTAAGTAGTTCATCTTGCTTCTCTGCTTTACTACACACAACTGTACAACAAAAGGATACTTTCCTATAAATGGTTCTGCCAGATGACACAGTGCTGAAGTGTTGACTACAGTTTACCACATCAACAGGACTGATCTGGAAATCTGATTTCTAATCATGGGGTGTTATTTGGATTGATCTGGATTTTCTTTCGTATATGTGGGGTCATGCGGGGTCAACCCGCTTTAATATCCTCCCAGAAATGTCACTGGGGGTTGTCTCGGTTGCACAGAACTGGAGATAATATTGTGTGTGTGTGTATATGTACGTATGTACACTACCGGTCAAAAGTTACAGAACACCCCCATTTTTCCAGTTTTTATTGAAATTTAAGCAGTTCAAGTCCAGTGAATAACCTGAAATCGTACAAAGTTAAGCAGTAAACTGCCAGAGGTTAAAAAAAAAGTTTAGGTTACCAAAAACTGAAAAATAATGTACATTTCAAGGCCTTTTTCAAGGAACAAGTAATGGGTTAACAACTCACAGCTGTTCTGCAGCAATGGAAGTAAATTAAGCCTTGAAAGTTGATGCTAACAATTCCTACAGGAGTCCCAACTTTTGTTGATTACTTACAAACCCTCTGTCTATATAAAAGTAGTGTTGGAACAGACTGTGTTACTACACCCTCTTAAGCATTATTTGGACAGTATTGTACTGCAGAAAGTAGTATATTGCTATCATAATGGCGAGAAAAAGGCAATTAACAAAGACAGACAGACTGATCATTATAACCCTTAAAAGTGTAGGTCTTTCCTTTATAGAAATTGCAAAGAAAGCCAAGGTGTCAGTGAGTACAGTTTTCTACACCATCAAAAGGCACTTGGAAACTGGAGGAAACTCTCTCAGGAAGAGGTCTGGCAGACCCAAAGCCACAACAGAATCAGAAGACAAGTTTCTGAGAGTCAACAGCTTTGGTGATAGGCGGCTCACAGGACAACAGCTTCAAGCACAGCTTAATACTGGTCGAAGTAAGCAAGTCTTAGTTTCAACTGTGAAGAGAAGGCTTCAAGTTGCAGGTTTGACAGGTCGAGTGGCAGTAAGAAAGCAATTGCTAAGATGGCAAAATAAGAAAAAGAGGCTTGCCTGGGCCACGAAGCACCGCCAGTGGACTACTGAAGACTGGAAGAAGGTCTTATGGACCGATGAATCAAAATTTTAAATCTTCGGTTCATCACGCAGGGTATTTGTACGCCGTCGAGTAGGCGAAAGGTTGGTTCCTCGGTGTGTGACACCAACTGTCAAACATGGAGAAAGAAGCATGATGGTCTGGGCCTCTTTTGCTGGATCCAGAGTTGGCGACTTGCACAGAGTGAGTGGCACCCTGAAACAAAACGGCTACCACAGCATTTTGCAGCGCCATGCAATACCGTCTGGTATACGCCTAGTTGGTCAGGGGTTCATCCTACAGCAAGATAATGACCCAAAACATACCTCCAGGCTATGTCAGAAATACCTTATAAGAAAAGAACAAGACGGTAGGCTTCAAATCATGGAATGGCCAGCACAGTCACCAGACTTAAACCCCATCGAGCTGGTTTGGGATGAACTGGACAGAAGGGTGAAAGCAAAGCAACCTACAAGTGCAACACATTTGTGGGAACTTTTGCAACAGTGTTGGGAAGAACTTTCAGAAAAATATTTGATTTCCATTGTAGAAAGAATGCCACGAGTGTGTTTGGCTGTTATATCTGCAAAAGGTGGCTACTTTGTTGAGTAAAAAATTTAGATTAAATTTTGTTAAACAAAACGATTCCATGATTTCTTTTTTATGTTGAATTGTTTATTTGTTCTATGCTTTAATTTCAAAGTATATTAAGACATTAAACTGCGTACATTTCAATAAAAACTGGAAAAATGGAGGTGTTCTAAAACTTTTGACCGGTAATGTGTGTGTGTGTGTGTGTGTGTGTGTGTGTGTGTGTGTGTGTATATATATATATATATATATATATATATATATATATATATATATACACACACACACACACACACACACACACACACACATACATTTGAAAATATATTATTGATATAATTTAAACAATATACTGGAAACCTACAGAGAAAAATGTATGCAAACCCAAAAGCACACCAAATTAAAAAAAGAAACTGCAGTGCATTTTAAAATACACCACCTAAAACAAGTGACAGCTTGTTTAAATGACAGCTTCCTAACACAATTTGTCAAGGCACCGACTAGAGGGTCGGTGGTTTAATAGATCAATTAAAAAAATACTCAGCGAAAAAAGACACTTTATAGATCATTAAAAAAGGACCAAAAAGAAAGTACGCAGAAAGAGTACACGGAACTGCAAACGCAAGTCAAAAAGGAAGTTAGAAAGGCCAAGAGAGAAATAGAAATGAACATTGCTAAGGGAGCTAAAACCAATTCCAAAATGTTTTTCCAATATTACAACAGCAAGAGAACATTCAAAGAGGAGATTAAATGTTTAAGAGATACAAATGGCAAAATCGTAGATGAAGAAAAAAAAAATAGCAAATATATTAAATGATTACTTTTCACAAGTTTTTACAAAGGAAGATACTGACAACATGCCCCACATGTCATCCAGTTCCTATCCAGTTTTAAATAACTTTAGCATAACTGAGGCAGAAGTGTTAAAGGGACTAGGAGCTCTTAAAATAAACAAATCCCCTGGGCCGGATGAGATCCTCCCAGTAGTACTCAAAGAAATGAAAGAAGTAATTTACGAACCGCTAACCAAGATCATGCAGCAGTCTCTTGACACAGGGGTGGTACCAACAGACTGGAAAATTGCAAATGTAATACCGATCCACATAAAGGGAAACAAAACTGAACCAGGTAACTACAGACCAGTAAGCCTGACTTCTATTATATGCAAACTTATGGAAACTATAATAAGATCCAAAATGGAAAATTACCTATATGGTAACAGGGTCCTGGGAGACAGTCAACATGGTTTTAGGAAAGGGAGATCGTGTCTAACTAACTTGCTTGATTTTTTTGAGGATGCAACATCGATAATGGATAATTGCAAAGCATATGACATGGTTTATTTAGATTTCCAGAAAGCTTCTGACAAAGTCCCGCACAAAAGATTAATTCTCAAACTGAACGCAGTTGGGATTCAAGGAAACACATGTACATGGATTAGGGAGCGGTTAACATGTAGAAAACAGAAAGTACTGATTAGAGGAAAAACCTCAGAATGGAGTGTGGTAACCAGCGGTGTACCACAGGGATCAGTATTAGGTCCTCTGCTATTCCTAATCTACATTAATGATTTAGATTCTGGTATAGTAAGCAAACTTGTTAAATTTGCAGATGACACAAAAGTAGGAGGAGTGACAAACACTGTTGTAGCAGCAAAGGTCATTCAAAATGATCTAGACAAGATTCAGAACTGGGCAGACACATGGCAAATGACATTTAATAGAGAAAAGTGTAAGGTACTGCATGCAGGAAATAAAAATGTACATTATAAATATCATATGGGAGATACTGAAATTGGAGAAGGAATCTATGAAAAAGACCTAGGAGTTTTTGTTGACTCAGAAATGTCTTCATCTAGACAATGTGGGGAAGCTATAAAAAAGACTAACAAGATGCTCGGATACATTGTGAAAAGTGTTGAATTTAAATCAAGGGAAGTAATGTTAAAACTGTACAATGCACTAGTAAGACCTCATCTTGAATATTGTGTGCAGTTCTGGTCACCTCGCTATAAAAAAGATATTGCTGCTCTAGAAAGAGTGCAAAGAAGAGCGACCAGAATTATTCCGGGCTTAAAAGGCATGTCATATGCAGACAGGCTAAAACAATTGAATCTGTTCAGTCTTGAACAAAGAAGACTACGTGGCGACCTAATTCAAGCATTCAAAATTCTAAAAGGTATTGACAGTGTCGACCCAAGGGACTTTTTCAGCCTGAAAAAAGAAACAAGGACCAGGGGTCACAAATGGAGATTAGACAAAGAGGCATTCAGAACAGAAAATAGGAGGCACTTTTTTACACAGAGAATTATGAGGGTCTGGAATCAACTCCCCAGTAATGTTGTTGAAGCTGGCACCCTGGGATCCTTCAAGAAGCTGCTTGATAAGATTCTGGGATCAATAAGCTACTAACAACCAAACGAGCAAGATGGGCCAAATGGCCTCCGCTCGTTTGTAAACTTTCTTATGTTCTTAAGTCAAATTCCCTATTTAGACATAATCTGTTTTAATGATAGCAAAAGACATCTGTCTGGCAAAAAACTAAAAGAACAGAATTTAATGAGTGACACAGAACATGTACACAGCACCAAACCTGAATTGTGAGTTAGAGTACAAATGGATGATATGTGTTGCAGTATATTTGTTCATGCTTGTGTACTGTAATTTATTTGGTAAAATGTTATAATCCCTACATGTCAATAAAATGTATTGAATTAAGAAAAGCAGAGGCACACTACAGTGTGATATTCTTGAAGCGTGTGTTGTTCTCTTTTGTGTAGTCGGTGTACTGAATCTCCTCCTAGCCGCTGATGAGTTAATAACACTGACATCAGCATAAGACCATTACTTGCCTCTCGACTACAGAGCTTTCTCTTTACTTGAATGGTATGACGTTCGCCTTTGAACTGTGTGGTTTGTGGTTCGCACCCAACTCTCGCCTCTCCATTCAATGGAATGGACTGAGATGCCAGTTTGTTAGACAATGTTTGTTAGTGCATGGTTGAGCCAGCCTGTGTGTGAGTGAGTGTAAGATTCAGTGACTGACCTGGTTTTGTTTGCTCTCCACTCAGACACGTCAGGTTCCGGTTTTCTCCCCTTCTAGCTTTTGCACAATTTCAGCCCCTGCTTCCAGCTCACAGGTCAGGCAGCTAGCTGGTAGATTAGAAGAGAAGATTACAGGATCTCCTAAAAAGGATTTCAGAACAAGGCACCAATAAGACTGGAGGATAATTATAGACTGGGCTTGTCAATCTAGCACTGTACAGTATGTACACTGTCTGTATGTGTATGTTTACATACCCTGGCCTAGATAATATCAAAAGCACAGTTAGTGGTTCCCATTTTATCCCACTGAGACCCTTTGCTTACTAACTGTCTTAGTTTTCCAGAATTGAAATATAAGCAAATTATATTAACAAACAACTCTAAACACTTTTCATTAACTAACAATTACCCCAAAATCGAATTTCTGCATTCCTAGTCTTGGCAGAGACCCATTGTTTTGGGGTAAAAAGAAGAACAAGTATCCCATCCCATAGTTCATAAATTGATCAATTTCTGGGCAGCACTACACTTGTCAAACTGCCTGCCCTACTTTACAAAATCTGCATACATTTGAAAACAAACCATTGTCACTTAGCTGTATATTTAATAAGCATGCTCTCTGAGTTCATATTAAAACAGGCAGAAAATGGTCCGTCTCAGTACCACAAACAAGCACAGGGTTATTTATTTGTATGGTAGGCCAGAGTACATGTAGCGTGTAGAGAATACCATGAAGCACTTATTCAGTACCTAATAGTTCCTTAAATTACATTTTCATCAAAGTCACACCATCTTTCACAAAGCTTCAGACCTTGCCATCAGTGTCTTAAAGGGAACCTACAAAACCCATCAAAGAAGTTATTATTTTTTTTTAACTATTTGGTTCAGTAACCCACAGACTCAATATTGACAAAGGTATTTGTGGCAGGATATAAAGACTCAGACAGAAGGTGCAGTTTAAAAAGCAAAGCACACATTTATTAAACACACTACACAAGGAACAGGGACCAAAATAAAGATTCGAACAAAATTCTAAACAGTTGTAGGCTGGGCTTCTGCACAGGTCAAACACACCAGACGTCCTTCTCCACAAGCTAATTGTAGAACGTGGCCATTCCACAATTAGCACCCAATTACTTAACTGGAGAATGGCCACAATGTGATTGTTGGCAGGGACAGATTTAACCCCTTTCCTGCCAACCTTACATTCCCCTACACACTAATCAGACCTGCATGGCTTTCACCCTAGAATCTAATCAACTATACATCTTTTCAATATTGCTTTGCAATTAAATCCTCCTGATGTCATGGTATGATGATTGATCACTGAATGAACAACTGTGCATAGTTTTAGTTGAAGTCTAAGATTACAGGATGTGTATTTGTTGAGCTGAGGAATGTGACAGCTGTTATTAGTGAGCAGAAATAAGGGAAGGGTCTGTGTAATGCTGGAAGTTTGGAGAAGGATGCCACCCAACTTTCAAAGGGGGAAAAAATAAGACGACATACTGTACAGAGAGTGAGAGACAGGAATTAAATTCAATAAATAAACTGTGAAGAATGGTTTCTCACTGTACTGCTTTTAATAACGTAAAAAACTGATGTGTTTGTAGCAAACTCCAATCCATTTGTATTTATGACAAGAAAATGTCTTCATAAATACCTAATTAAATACAAATGTTGGTTCTTTTCAGAAGAAGCTGATAATGGTTATGTTCAGGGGGCTGGGAGCTAGGGTGAGCTGACAGGTGGCTGGAAAGCTGAACCATACACTGAATAATACATGTTTAGACTTGGGACTAGATGTAGTTAGTTCAACTCAGAAGATATCTCTGTACGATGCATAAGTTTGGTACCAAATCTGCTTAACTTTAGACATTTATAAAAATAAATATGGAGAAAAGCGAAGGAAATACTGTATCTGAATGGAACTTCACTCTCTGTTCATTCAACAACAGACTGTCAGACCTGCTGTACAATGGAGAAATCCCTGACCTGTTCCTATTAATTTACTTGCTTGGATATTTTTGTAGTAAGTATTAAAATATCATACATGTAATCATATCATATTTACATTTAATATTGACAGTCAAGTCTAAACCCTCAGATCATACCATAGAGTTTAGATTTTATTTTACACAACAGGAGTATCATAGCATACCATAGTATAATAAATAAAATGCTGTATTACACGATATCCTTCCATTCTACAAAGGGTAGGCATTTGACTCCTTTCTAATATTTAAGAGCTCCATCCGACTGACCCCAGAAGCTACTGCAAGGGAGAATGCAGCTGTGAAGTGCTGTGATCTATTTTCAATCCTTTCACAAGAAGGCAGTGAAGGTGAGTGCATTCAACAGGACAAGCCTTTAGCTTTGAAAACAGTAAGGATGTATCATGCGTTTTATACTTTCTGATTTGTTTCTCATCCCAATTTACAAACAAAGCAATGTAAGGTTCATTTGGATTGGGAATACCAGATCATCGGCAAGGCAGCTGAAAAGTGTCTGTGGAAAATATATCAAAGTGGTTTAATAATGTATAAACAAACGAATAAATCAATGAGTGAAGGGAAAAATTAATACTGATTTCAAGAAAAAAAACAATGATAGGGTACACAATCAATTAACTACGTGTCTAACACAAGCTAATAGATGATTATTATTATTATCAATGGGGCAAGTTAAACATAAAAATATTTAGGAAAAATGAGTTTAAAAAACACATTTCCTAATGGTTTAAAGACTAACAATTTGATTACACCGTGTAACATTTTTTTTTTGTTGTTGTTCCTGGGTAGTAAGTGTTATTTCCTAATTGCTTATGCCTCAAAACTATAGAAAATGGCTATTATTCCCCACAAACTTTGCTTTTGTGACCAGGACAGTGATATTTCAAAATATCACTATTTCCAATGGGAAAACGGGCAAATGTGTGTCTTTTCGTTCACATAGTCAGAAAAAAACAAAATATGAATCCAAATTAACATGTATTTATAGAAAAGTAATACAAAAATGACTACAAAAGATTTAAAAGTGAGTAGTTTTTCGAGATTTACGATTATACTGTATTTAATTTGGATTCATATGTTGTTTTTTTCTGACTTTACGTGAACGAAAAGACACACATTTGCCCGTTTTCCCATTGGAAATAGTGATATTTTGAAATATCACTGTCCTGGTCACAAAAGCAAAGTTTGTGGGGAATAATAGCCATTTTCTATAGTTTTGAGGCATAAGCAATTAGGAAATAACACTTACTACCCAGGAACAAAAATTGTGTTACAGTGTTATCGCGATGTGAATTTATACCTACTGCATGTGCAAATATAAGCGAATGTGACCATCATCAAGCAGAAACCAAATGCGTTTACAATTGTGATAATACGGTATTTGAACCGTCTTCCTGTTTATGGCTGTGTGAGGAGGGTCTAATGAGAAGTTTAACTTCTCATTAAGATGGCTGACATAAACAGGCAGTTGCAGGAGTACCTGGCTCAGTCGAAAAGTGGGGGTAAAGCTGGGTCACCATCGGGTTCGAGCACCATCGACATTGGAGATGCCGAGTCTCCGAGTTCAGGGAGTGGAACTTGGTTCGGCCGATGGTCGAGTCCGTTCAATGGACCAGGGTCCGAAGGCCAGGGATCAGCCCCTGGTGTTTCCTGGCCGTGGTCTAGTGAGCCAGACTCATGTCTTCCCGGAATGAGCCGTTCGCAGAGACTGCTTGGATTTGGAATCTGCGTTGCGATGTCAGGTCTTTGTTTTGGGCTGTCTGCTCTCTACGCGCCGCTGCTGCTTCTGAAGGCGCGCAAGTTCGCTCTGCTCTGGTCGCTGGGTTCTGTGTTTGCCCTGGTTGGTGCTGCGATACTGCGGGGGCCCAGTAAACTGTTAGCTACTCCATCCCCGGGTGCCGCTCTGTACCTCGCCGCTCTAACGGGCACCCTGTACGCTGCCCTCAGCCTCCACAGCACCGTCCTCACCGCGCTCGGCGCTGCCCTACAGATAGCAGCGATCGCCGGATACATCATCGCCTTGATCCCGGGAGGAAGCACAGGGATCCGCTTCCTTGGTGGAATGGTAGCTTCGGCTGTCAAGCGCACGGCCTCTGGCAAGACATTACCTATCTGATCGGAGCGGTGAACAGACAGCAGCGATTAAATGCACTACATTGGAATTTGTGTCCTACAGTTGGAAGAGAGTCACGAAACAGATCTCATGTTGTAATATTTGTCGAAACAAACTATTAAAGTTTAGTACACAACTCAGAACGAAATGAACACATTTGTCCGCAACAGGTGTACACGTTTTGCAAGACATGCAATTGGGACACAGCTGTAAAACAGAATATTTCAAATACCGTTAGGTGTAAGGGTTGAACATGAAAAAATAAGTTCCTGTAAGTGCAGTTGAGTGAGTTGTTGCTGTGGAAACAATACATAAACAGTGGTGGGTACACGGGTTCAACGTGGCAGTGGCGTTAGCAAGCATAATATGAGTTTACTGCAATAGTGCCACATTTGGAACGGGTTTTGTATAAGACCGAAGATGGAGCTGTATGGTATATCGGATCACATTTTCTACATAGCTGCCGCTGTGACATTTATTACTACATTAGGTACCCTACTGTACTGGGTGCAGCCACCGATTTAAATACTGTACTGGTTTATTTAACCCTGAGTCGTAACATACTACAACGACTAATATAACTGGAGAGACCAAAGTGAACTAAATGTTTGTCAGTGTTTTGTTGAAGCTGCCATTGTATTTGAAGTTGTAATATTGTCAAGGAAGAACAGTTTCTTGCAGAATAAAACTGTGACGTTTTGTTTCTACTCCTTGGACTTTGTGTTTTTTTCTTAATTTGCTCTTCAACAGTTAGACAATATTTACAATGTTTTAAATGTTACAATGATACAGAACTAGCAAGGAAACACAGGGCCCTATGGAATCTGTGTTATTTTGTTCTGATTTCAATTTTTACCGTTTAAAAAAAATGTGACTAGGTTTATTAAATGAACTTCTGCACACCCTAAGCAAGGCAAACAACACACAATGTAAATCTACAGGCTTCTACTTTTTCCATTTGGTTTGAGTTCGTGTTCATTGGAGTGCAGTGTGGGGCGCTCCAAAGAATAGCTAGGTTTCATAACTTTGTTTTGAAATGGATCAATTCTATATTTTGTGCTATGCCTATGCCTTCTCCGTGTTAGCATTGGGATCTTATTGTTCAAGTGACTACTGTAAAATATCCCTGATATCTGCCAATCTATGGATCCTTAATTTAAATCAAGTTATTTCTTTATTGCCATCACTGCAAAATACAAACAGTGTATATTTAGGTGGCAGTATGTTCTTTAATATTAAGAATAGTAGTCTGTGCGAGTAGTACTTTTGTGTTTTTATACAGACGTTAAAAATAGTCTTAATTGTTGGAAGTCCTTAAAAAGGTTTCTGTTTATTTTCTATGATTGCATTTTATTTAACGCACTCGAACAGTGAATTATTTTCTCCAATTCAGCCCTTCTCATTGTTTATCCCTTACAGAATACCCAGTCTCATTTATAACCCAGCTACAGAAATTACCCCCCCCCCTTTTGAAACCAAAGTTACGCCACTGGCTGTACTGAATTAAAGTTTCACATGTTCCCTTCAAATATGTACATCTCAAGCTTAATGCTCTACTGCCAAATGCATTTTTTTCATACACTTAATTCTGTGTTATGCATGTAGGCACGTTTAAGGTAGAATACATAGGGTGTACAAAATTAAATAATTCTCTCAGCCACATCTTTCATATTTGGTTTCCGGTTCTTGTTTGAGTTTTTCATCACATCCTTGAAAGTTGTTGGTTTGAGCTCAGCACAGCTCACAGCAATTATGTTCTCTATTATTGAGAAGTAAAACATGCTTCATTAGTTCCCCCACAAAAGCTTTTTGCAGCATCAACGCAAGACATTTTCAATACCTTGTACAGTTAAAAACATTAGTCTCATTGTATCTATTTAGCATCAGCAATAAGCCCAAGCAGCCCATGACAACACATTTGTCAGCAGGAACGCTTGTACAGTTGTAGCAAGTAAGGAATAATAATCATACTAGTCACAATCTCTTAACTTTAGTCCCACATTGATGACCCAGACAGCCCTTGTGTGGAACTACCTGGAAATATATTTGATTGGTTTCATAGCCTTGGCACTGCTGTTTTGTACACAGTTACTGGTGAAATACAACTTTGTCCCAGACTCTTGTACTGTACCTATAGTATTTGTCAAGCTCTTCCATGGTCATACCTTAAGATAGACTTAGGACGGTTACTTAATCATGTTGTGTCACTGGAATCTTTTAAGACCCAACTTGACAAAGTTTTTAAATCAGCTATTAGGATCCAGATGACCATAGATAGTCCTCTTGTTTCTTAAAATTTCTTATGATTTCATAACAAGTGTGTGACAATGCCATATGGCTAATCTGCATGCAAGCATGACCACTGATTCCAGAGCAAGATGCTGCTGATTGGAAGAGCATGTACTGTTTTCAGAAATCCCAAGACACAATGTTATGACTTATCCTTGCTTCACCTTTAGTGGCATTTTGGTCTGTGTGGGCTCTTTACTACAGATACCCATTTTACACGTGCAAAGGACAACTAGCTGTAAAGGGTTAAGGTGGGACAACTAGGCATAAAGATAGCTCAGACAGGCAAGATAAACCAATCAAGATACTGAACAGATAAGCAACAGAGTCAAGGTATATGTGGCCCCTGGTGAAGAAAGCTTCTACAATACCACGTATTAAGGAATGGAGAAGAAAGAATCCAGAGCCCAAACAAGAAAAGAGGCTAATTACATTAAATGTACATTTTTTACATTTGTCCTTTACATTTGCCCCCCCCCCCCGGGGGCGGGGGTGGCCTTATTTTAAATAAAATTCTCCCCTGGTAAGAGGGGTTTCCTAGGGGTTAAAAATGAGGCAGGATGCCTATGGAAGATCAGTGGCAGGGCTAAGTTATGAGCCTTTTTTATAGAAGCATGTCATGTTACCCTTCTGTGTCAGCTTGGGCTTGGATTTGTCAGTATTTATAATACTGTAATTATCACTCACAATTTACAGGAAATTGTTTGCTTCTGAGCGGACTTGGGTTCTTAACTGAAAAATCTTGAAACCTGTTAAATTGTGTAACATGTTTCAGAAGCTGCATTAAACAGTGACTATGGTGCACAGGTAAACAATGCTTTATGTGTGCAAGTTGGAACATGTGACTGACATCCCACCTTCTGACCAGCATTCACTCACAGGCATGGTTTAGCAGTTGATCAAAGGTAAATGGACAGTTATCACATTGAGTGGCAAAGGCTCTACTTGTTGCACAATTAACAGGTTTCATGATGTTTCAAGAAGGAACCTGACTCAAATACCCACAAAAAACTGTCCTTTAAAACATGAGTTATTAATTAAGGTATTCTGGACATTATTAAACACTGACAAATTCAAGTTCTATGTATTGAACTGTTTGACCTGAAAACAGAAAAAAACAAAACAAAACACACATTTATAAAATGATTCTTAAAAAGCCAATTAAAAAAATTCATATGAAATGTAAAATATAATTCTGATGCAGAATCAGGCCCTCTCCAACACAGTGATACAGAAAAAGAGGCAAGGAGTCACGAGGGGGGTTTGGTAAATTTTGCACAAATTCTATTGTAGTTTCATACAAAAAAATGAACAAAACAATGTGACAATCTTTTGACAAACTGTACATACACAGAGAACCTGCCTGTCCACACACGGAGGGCATAAAGAACCTGCCCGTTCACACAAGGAGGGCATAAAGAACCTGCCCGTCACAACACGGAGGGCATGTGGCAATGTTTCAGAGTCCAATATGATTAGTTTCTTTTAAAAAATCAACATAAGAAAAACAAGTTCTTGGGGGGAGGGAACAGAAATGAAACCCCACCATCCTTCAGGCAGGGGGCACTCTCCCAGAGATGAACTAACATACATATAGCATTAATATTATTCCAACTAAAATTTCTTTGGGGAGTACAGAGTGGTACTAACTTGCCCTGCTTGCAACGTCCTTTACAAACCATTATAACAAAAGACACAAAGAGCAGCTTATGCTGCAGAGCTGTTGGAATTTCACATCGGAGATATCATTTTCTTCTCAATTTTTTTTTTTTTTTTTTTTTTTTTTTTTTTTTTACATTTTATATTTTGCTTGTCTTCTGGCAAGATGTTAGGGAGATGACCGGTAAAATAACAGGCAAGTCAAAAAAGGCATACTTACTTTCATAATGCCAAACAGTGTGTTAGCTACTATAAGTGACATTTGCTTTATAGATGCCTTAATACTGTTTGGTACAACAAAAAAAAAAAAAAAAAATTCTCAGAAAATCCTGACTTGCTTTATTCAAACTTTAGGATAAATAAAGCAAGTATATTAGGATTCTTGTCATTTTGTCACCCACTCCTTCTGTCTCTTCAGGAGCTCATTAATAAATGTCAATAGGAACTGGGTCTCAGAATTGGCTCAGAATGGCTTTTGGCTCAGCTCGTAAGAGGCAGAGAGGAGCTAGCACACAGACCTTTATTTGAGTAATGTATTCAGCACGGCTTATTTTGCAGTACAATATAATTTTACCACAGATCTAAATATAAAAATATGACGCGTCTGTGAATCAGTTTTGAGTGCGTTCTTGAACGCCAATGTGCTTAGTATGCTAGTGACTGAAACCTGAATGTATTTTCACTGTGACAGACTCTGGAAGAAAGACTGTAGTCAGGACTGGGGGAGGTTTGCTGCAAGAACATAAAAAAAAAAAAAAAAGACTGGAGGTGCAATTGAACAAGACAACTAGCAGGATAAAGATAGCTATGTGTGTACCCACTTTTATAATAACCAGTGCAAGATTAGAACAAAATATAGAACTAAATACAAGAGAGATGGATACAGAAAAAGGTATTCGCCGCACACAGAACTATATATTACATGAGCAGATGCAAAGAGATTCTACATGAATGAAGAAGTGACAGCTTGGTTCCAGTCGTGATGTACCCCCACACAGAGTACACCCCTGCATACCTGTGTGAGCTGCCCGAGTGTGTGCACGTCTATAGGGGAGAGGCTGCCACAGACCAGCTCCCCTCAGGTGTCCCAGCACCAGTACCATATTCCAGAAACATGCTGGTTCCCCACCCAGCCCAGTCCCCAGTGGCATGGTTTCCAGTTCAGACTCGTGTGTCCTCTCAATGGTGTTGAGGTGAAACATTGTCCCAGTTCTCGTGGCCCTACCGGCCTCGCGCCCCTCTCGAAGATCCACGTGACGGACCTCGTCGTGGTTGGCTGGAGCTGTTCATGTTCCCTCCTCCTCCTCCTCCTCCTCTCCCCCAGCCAGACCCACCCCGGCCTCCTCCCCCGCGGGTATAGCCAGCCTCCTCACGGTGGTGTTCCCCGTCCTGAGAACTCGACCGCTTCATGTTGCGCTGGGAAGAGCCGCCTCCTCGAACTGCAACACAGGAGAATTGCTTTAGAAGGGGGAGATGTGCACACACACACAGTACTGAAACACACACTGATGTCTGCACTTGCTTTACTCTAGCACCATATAACCACTGTGGCTGCCAAGCTAATCAGACTCATTATAGAAGATGGAGTAATTGCCAGGCTTAATTTAAAAATCAGTCTTGCACATCAGATAAATACACTGGCCACCAAATTACATTTTATCTAGTGTCAATGTGTGAACGCAACTGTTCTGTAACACTTTGCTACTTGTGCACTATATTTTAAAACTGTTTGCAATTAAAACATTTTTTTTTACTAATGTTGTAAAATGTAACATTAATCACAGCTGCGGTTGCCAGCAACTGCACTTCCTGGCTCCTTTAGCACAGTCCTGTATTGCTCCCTGGCTTACCTGCAGGCCTCTCCTCAGGAGCCCCTCCTGGGGAATCTCGTTCCCTGGGGTCTGCTGTCCCGGGCCCGTCGTGCCAGGGTCTCTTGCGAGGAGGGAGGGAAGCCATGTCCATGCCCTGCAGAGAGGAGGAGCGCTCCCTGCTGGCAGGGGAGGCGCTGTCCCGGGCAGAGTGCTCTGGGCGCAAGCCATCCCGGAAGTGCTCATTGCCTACAAACAGGATCAGAAAACTCGGTCACTCCTCGGATGTGATACTAAGACAGGGTTACACATTTCACATGTGAGAATGAAAGCTTGCTTACTCTTACCCTGATCTCGTGCTCCTTCCCAGGATTCAGGTTTGCGCCCCCCTTCGAAATGAGGCGGGAACTCATCTGGAGTAGGAAGTAGACCCTTCCGCCCTCCTGCAAAGAAAGAGTCGCCCACTATCAGCTAATATAGTTACAATATATCACTAAGTAACCATCAACAGTGCTGCCAGCCAGCAGTCAGAAAAAAGAAAACCTTACTAGTCAGTGGGTTTCTTCCCACCCTCACAAACATTAAATTCAACTATTTAGCAAACCACGGTTTCATCAATCTACCAATAGCCATGACAAATTAACAGCTTTATTGTGAAATAAAGTTTAGTTTACTTCTGGTCTCTAAAGTACATGTTCCAGTTTTGTTGTAACAACCTCGGTAGATAGTAATTCCTGCTGAGGATTTATTTAGGCTGCTGGAGATAGCCCTGTAGCACACCTTTACGACATCAACACCGAGTTTATTAGTTTATTTACATTACATCATGTCAAAGGCATCTTTTTATCCCCTCGCTATACCAACAGGTGAGCGTTCCCTTAACAACCTGACATTTTGTTTTGTCTGACTACACAAATATAACATTGTTTTATTTTATACAGTAAATAATGTGTTTATTATTAACCTAAAACAAACTGAACAGGATGTTTTCCTTGCTCATTTAATCTTTATGTAACCAATGTGTTACCTGAACAACCTGCAATAACCTCATGTGTGCGATGCTTAGAAAATACAACAAGCAGCCCCATTTCATGTACTTAGAGACACAATATAAAAACACTATATTTTAAAAGGTACAGGGGTGGCATTTTAGTTTCTGGAGGTTTCTGGACGGTCAGATTGACAATTTTACAGGAATAATTAGGATAATGAAATTACCGTCACGAATACCCTCTCTGATTTCAAGTGTAGCACAGAATCCAAGAAAAGTGGACAGTTGGAAATGAAGCAGAGATCGACGTAGGACAGAGGGAAGGAAACACCACTTCACACAGAGTGGTGAGGTTATGGAATGGGATACCTCGTCATACTGTTGAGGCAGAATTACTTGGATCCTTTAAGACCCATCTTGACAAAGTTTTGAGATCAATCAGCTCCTAGCAAGTTAGTACATTTTCTTATGACTGAATCTGTCTTGAAGGCGTATGCTGCCCTCTCTCACCTCCTCTTTGTGTTCCGCGGCCACGCCCTCTTCCTCCAGTATCCCAACCCCTTCCTTTCTCCTCCTCAAAATCCTTGCCAACAAACTCGTCCGAGTAGCCCCGTCCACCTCGACCCTCCTGTCGAGAGGCTCCCCCTCTGTGGAACCTGCCGGGAAACAGGCCTGCTTTACTCACATCAGACCTGGATTTCACATTAGAATCGGTTTTTAAATCAAACTCCTAGTCAAATATTTAGTAAATGCACAGATCAGGTCCATATATCATGCTATATTGCCTAAATGATTTAATTTTTAAATGAGTACCAATGTCACATTGCCACCAATGTTAAAAAACTGATCAATGGCTTTCCAGATTTTAGCTTTTGATAAAGCAATTTAGCTTTCTTTTCCACTCAAATTGAGGGTACCTCTTTTTTTTCCCCAAATATTTATACCTTTTTTTTTTTTTTTTTACTACTAAAGCTGCATATGAAGTTGCTCAAAACTGAATTTTAGAGGTTTCTTCAGGTTAAACCGAGATTCCAAATGCATCAATAGAAAAAGCTTGTTGAAACAGCCTTTATAACATCAAGATTTTCAGAACATTCCTTACCAGTTTAATGTCCTATTATGTCATTGTTTATTGTGGTTTCTGCTTAGATAATCATGAATCAGGCTTACTTACTACCTGTAAGGCTGAATGACAGTGGTGAGACTGACCAGCAGTTGAGAGTCTCCCTCGGAATCGCACGACGAGAGACTAGAAGTCGCCCTTATTGATGTGTCATGTGATAAAAGTATGAACCACTCTTTAATGATACATTTCTGAAGTGACCTGGTTTTAGAAATAATCACTAGGGGTTTGCCATTGTAATTCTGGCCCCTGTGTGAATTCACTGTAAATAATGACGCGTGCAGAAACACCAATAGATAACATTGACAGATAACACAATACAGTATACTATCAAACAGGCACAACATGAAATATTAAAAAACGTAGACGATATGAAGTATATCTTGAGGTCCAAAACAGACCATGTCTTACTGTCAAGAGTATAAAAATGTGACTGAAACAAAAGCATTAAGGACATAGGAAGGAATCACTCACGATTCATCAGCTTGCTCATGGTCAAACTCCTGGCTGTGCCGCACGGGCCTCTGCTGCTCTCTTGGTCGCTGCTGCTGTGGGTCGAACTCCTCATCGGGTGCCTCATAATTATCAAACCTGCACAAAGTGGAAAGAGTACAGTACCTGGGCTGGGCCAGACTCACAGCCTCAGCTCAACTCAACTTGGATGACCTTGTAGCAGCCATCACTGCTCTACCTGCTCTGTGGAGCTGCAGTGTCGATTCGATCTCCAATACTGTCCTGGTCTGGAACTACAGAGACACCCATGCTGTACAGTGCATGGTCTTTGAATTGACAGGATAGCTGCTCAAAGAGTTACACTCTCTGTCCTACCCTGTGAACTGACAATACTGGAGAGTGCTCCTAGTCCATAACCTTTCATAAGCACTAATCCAGATGAGGTAGATACAAGGCTGCATTGCCTAAAACCACAAGTTTTCCACTTTCACTGAACAACAAGTATTTCATCCCTTGCCATGGCTGTAAATTGTAAATTAGTGTTATCAGCTTGTACAGAATTGTACAGAAGAAGAAATGAACAGTTTAATGACAACTGAATAAGTGTTATTCAAGATCAATATGGCATTAAATAAACACATGAGTTGTTAGTATCATTGTACATTAACATTACTGATTTACAGTATGTGGAATAGCTTCTTGTGTTCAAGAGGTAAACGTGACATTGACAGATGGATGTACAGTGAGTCATCTCCATATATCCCAAAATAATGTTAACACCAAGTTTCTTTGCAAAAGGATAAGATGAAGATTACCTGTAATATGGTTTCATTGTAGTATGATGAACTCCACACAGAGTAAACTCCCAGTCTCCATGTCACTTGGGACAGGAGAGAAGCCGATCTCTTTCCCAGAGATCCTTTACATAATCCTTTTTTGGTGCCAAGTAATGTCCCTCCTCTTTAAAGCCTCCCTTTCCTGTAGTATCTCTGTCCAAATTTCCAAACCAATTACCCAAAGTGAAACAGGAAAGGGGGAAGGAGGGTGGGATATAGGTGTGTGAAGTTCATCATACTACGAAGAAACCATATTATAGGTAATCTTGGTCTTCTTACCTTGTATGATGAACTCCACACACAGAGTGAACCCTACCATAGGAAGCAGATAAAGGGTGGTAGATTAGATAGTAGTGCCCGAAGCCACAGATAATACGGAGCGAGCAAAAGTTGGCTGAGAGGTCTCGGAGGAGGCCCACACGGCTGCACTGCAAATGTCTTGAAATGGGACAGATTTTAAATGTACCCATGTAGTTGCTACCCCTCTCACTGAGTGTGCTTTTACCTGTCCTGGAACCGGTTTCTTGTCCAGGTCAAAACAAAACTTGATGCAAGATGTAATCCACCTGGAGATTGTCTGTTTGGAGACAGGTTTACCTTGATTTTGTGAATTGAACGCTACAGAAAGCTGTCCTGATGGTCTTTTGTTGATGGTTCTATGAATGTCAAAAGCAAGTGCTCTTCTGACAATTAAGTGCTGTCTGGCCTCTGATTTTGATTTGTGCAGTTTTGGGGGAAAAAAAACAGGAAGAGTTACGAGCTGATCTAGATGGAACTGTGTCATAACTTTTGGCAGAAATTGAGGATTAAGTCTGAGAAATAGGATTAAGACCTTGAAATAGGGTGCATCAATGACCAGTGCCTGTATTTCACATACTCTTTTGCTGATGTTATTGCTATCAAGAATGCCGTTTTCCATGTGAGGAATTTTTGTTTGCATGTTGCCATGGGTCCAAACGGTGGCCCCATGAGTTTATTCAGTACTGGACTGAGGTTCCATTGTGGAAGGACTGGGGGCCTTAGGTGGTTAACCTCCCTGAGGAATCTGGACACAGCGGGGTGAGAACCTACCAGGTGATCCGCCCATCCAGGTAAAATGTGAGGAGGGACATTACTTGACATCAAAAAAGGATTATATAAAGGATCTCTGGGAAAGAGATGGGCTTTTTTCTGACCCAAGCGACATGGACACTGGGCATTCATTCTGTGTGTGGAGTTCACCATTCACCTTTTCCAGAAATA
Source organism: Polyodon spathula (assembly GCF_017654505.1). Lineage (NCBI taxonomy): Eukaryota > Metazoa > Chordata > Actinopteri > Acipenseriformes > Polyodontidae > Polyodon > Polyodon spathula. The sequence continues at coordinate 43,403,794 of NC_054544.1, forward strand.
TGGAAAAATGGTGTGACATGCTTGTACATACAACTGCCTCCACTGTATCCCTGTTGTGGGGGGTTTCGCCCCCTGCATGAGATCATTAGAAGCAGTATGTAAATCAGCTCTATTGTCATACCTTTCCTCTCTGCGGCCCCTGTATCGTGGATCCTCGCCGTCACGTGGAAACCTCTCTTCAGAGTGCCGTCGCCCCTCCCAGCCACCCTGGGGGCCCCCTCTGTGGTGGCCCCGCCCATCCCCATCACGGAATTCTTGGTTCTGTCCACGCTGGGGCTGCTGCGTGGGCTGCTGCCGCCAGCCCTCCCCTCCCTGCGGGTGGAACCGCTCATCCGGACCCTCAAATTCAGGGGCTGGGCCTCGACGGCCGTCACGGGACTCCCCCCAATAAGAGGCTCCCCTTTCCGAACCCTGGTCTGGACCCATACCCCCTTCGGGGCCCCGTCGATCCGGAGGACCGCTCATGTGGTGGTTTGGGGGGCCGCGAGAATCTCCTGAAACACACACAAGAATCGGAGCTGCATTCTATTCCTTCACTGTCACAGTGTCCTTAAATACATAGAAAACACTAAACTCAATGACTGAATTGTCCGATACAGACACTGGATTATTACAGAAGAACATCACGTCAGGAAAGCAACCCAAACACATATTTATGTTTTGTTTCACTATACCAAGCAAGCTCTGACTCTTACTTATAGATCAACATTTTATAGCTTGTTTGGAAACTTTGGTTTTGCATTCTTGTACGTGTAAAGACATGTCCAGTAATGTACTGTCCACATTATGGATGTTGCCACAAGTGATCTTTCCACGCTTTCCAGCTAGGCAATGCAGATTCTGCAGGCATGTGTTTGAGATGGCTGGATTTGCAGTAGGTTGAACCCTTGACTGATCATAATTTAAGAAAACAGGTGTCCAAAAGAGTGCTTTTTGAAGAGGGGGTGATTATCTATCCAGGGATACCAAAATACTTAGTAATCAAGCAGTCTAAGTGGGATAAAATAGGGTAACCAGTCTCCCAAGCACCACAAGCCTGCAGGGGTGGTTGAAAACATTTTTCAGTCACTGTACTTGTATGTGTGGGGGGTTTCCTTAAGGATTCCACTTTGGCACAGTAATACAATATATATTTATACAAAGATAATGTTAAGAACCTGTATCACATTAACTTCTTACGGTTTTCATCTGCCCAGTGCATAACTTGATTTTACTTTACCTGACAGTGAGATTCAGAGGCACACATTATTTTATACAAAAAGGTCACATTCATGAGTGTGTACTTTTCTTGAGATTGAATAGATAGTCGTCAAAGACTTTCCCTGGCAATTATTCTGAAGGAAACCAGTTGTAGGCCACACACAATATACATAGGACTTTCGATTTTCGGTTCTAACTGGTAAACACCGATAAAAACCCCCGATACAAATAAAATGTAAATCAATGTATATCTAACAAACACCGGGAAAACACTAGAAATGGTTACTCAATTCACTTTCACTTCACCCCTTTCCAGTGAAAAATGTAAATACAAAAAATAAAAAATTAAAAAAATTCCCAGTGCAGTTAGTTATGCAGTGTCCTTCCTTCCTGACTTGTATGTAGTATTGATTCTTTCTGAATAAAACCCGCCCCAACTACTGAGTGGCAGCAAAGTCTCACATTTCTATTGGAGGCTCCACAGACAGGGAGCATTGTACGTGCTTGCAAAATTTAAAACGAGATTACAATTTAATGCAGAGCACTGTTTTCACTCGCAGGATTTAAAGCTATATTACAGTTAGACAGGGAGGATTTACATGCTCGTGGGATTTAAAACAGAATTGCAAATTGTGGCGAAATGTTAAATGCCTAGACACACAAAAACCCCAGAAGAATATGCCTGTGACAATAAGGATTTCGTTGTGGAAGACAGCAAAGTAAAAAAGGTAGAAGTGTGCAAGTACTGTCGAGTTACTACACATATTGTGACAAATAAGATGGCCAAGAATGTTGGAAAGTAACCAAAATCAATAATTTCATACAGTATATAAAAAGCATTTCAGGATATCTATATAACTTAAATAGCTAAAAATAAACACCGAAAAACAGAAGCCCTAAATATACAGTACCTTAACATTTTCAATTCAGGACACGTCTATATTCAAGAGATATCAATTTATGAACAAAAAGATTTAAGGCTGATTACAAAACAGTTCCGCACCAATGAATGTCAGTTAGCTAACAGGACACACCATAAAAATCCATTACTTGCATCCCAGCGTATGACCTGTGCTGACTGGAGCACTGCTTTACATTCCCCCCGGCAGCACACCTGCCATGAGCTTGAGGTCGATATTCAGTACGCTTCTCTGTACCACAAACTGAATGCACCAATCATCTATCCCTGATTCTCAAGAGAAAACAGCAGCCCAGGTTTTCCATCCATTTAAAATACACTGAACAAAAATATAAAACCCAACATGCAACAATTTCAAAGATTTTACTGAGTAACAGTTCATATAAGGAAATCATTCATTTGAAATAAATTCATTAGGCCCTAATCTATGGATTTCACATGACTGGGAATAGAGATATGCATCTGTTAGTGACAGGTAGGAGAGTGGATCAGAAAACCAGTCAGTATCTGGTGTGACCACCATTTGCCTCCTGCAGCGCAACACATCTCCGTCGCATAGAGTTGATCAGGCTGTTGATTGTGGCCTGTGGAATGTTGTCCCACTCCTCTTCAATGGCTGTGCGAAGTTGCTGGATATTGGCGGGAACTGGAACATGCTGGTACACGTCGATCCAGAGGATCCCAAAACATGCTCAATGGGTGACATGTCTGGTGAGTATGCAGGCCATGGAAGAACTGGGACATTTTCAGCTTCCAGGAATTGTGTACAGATCCTTGCGACATGGGGCCGTGCATTATCATGCTGAAACATGAGGTGATGGCGGCGGATGAATGGCACGACAATGGGCCTCAGGATCTCGTCATGGTATCTCTGTGCATTCAATTTGCCATCGATAAAATACAATTGTGCTCATTGTCCGTAGCTTATGCCTGCCCATACCATAACCCCACCGTGACCCTGGGGCACTCTGTTCACAACATTGACATCAGCAAACCGCTCGCCCACACAACGCCATACACGCTGTCTGCCATCTGCCTGGTAGAGTTGAAACCAGGATTCATCCGTGAAGAGCACACTTCTCCAGTGTGCCAGTGGCCATCGAAGGTGAGCATTTGCCCACTGAAGTCAGTGACGACACCAAACTGCAGTCAGGTCAAGACCTTGGTGAGGATGACAGTTTGTGCAGAAATTCTTCGGTTGTGCAAATGCACAATTTCATCAGCTGTCCGGGTGGCTGGTCTCAGATGACCCCGCAGGTGAAGAAGCTGGATGTGGAAGTCCTGGGCTGGCGTGGTTACACGTGGTCTGCGGTTGTGAGGCAGGTTGGACGTACTGCCAAATTCTCTAAAATGACGTTGGAGGCGGCTTATGGTAGATAAATGAACATTTAATTCTCTGGCAACAGCTCTGGTGGACATTCCTGCAGTCAGCATGCCAATTGCACGCTCCCTCAAAACTTGAGACATCTGTGGCATTGTGTTGTGTGACAAAACTGCACATTTTAGAGTGGCCTTTTATTGTCCTCAGCACAAGCTGCACCTGTGTGATGATCATGCTGTTTAATCAGCTTCTTGATATGCCACACCTGACAAGTGGATGGATTATCTTGGCAAAGGAGAAATGCTCACTAACAGGGATATCAACTAATTTGTGCACAAAATTTGAGAGAAATAAGCTTTTTGTGCATATGGAAAATTTCTGGGATCTTTTATTTCAGCTCATGAAACATGGGACCAACACTTTACATGCTGCGTTTATATTTTTGTTCATTGTATGAACCACAGACACAACCACTGAGACTAGATAGTGTATGGTGTTTATTCTGTGCAACCTGCCATAAAATCATTTTCTGGACTGAAGCTAAGCGGTGAGGACCGCTAGCATGTAAACCAGGCTTATCGGGTTTTCCCCCTATCCCTGCTCTGTCCCTGACTGGATACCTGGCTGTCCTGGGGGCTGCTGGATAGGTGAAGAGCCCCCCATGTTGTTGGGCCCTGGCTGCCGACTGTTCCCCATTCCTTGGTGTGGCTGGAACATCATCCCGCCCTGGGCGGGGCAAGGGACCCCAAACAAGGGTCCAGGGGCGGGGCCTAGCAACCCGTCACCTGTCAATCAAACACACAGCTGCAGGTTCACACTCCTATTCTTCACTTGATTCCCTTGCTTTGAATAACCAGAGCCCCAATAACGGAAAGCGATACCCAAGAGAACCCCATGCTCTATTAAACTCTGTTAGGGATTTGTATCCTGTGATTAAGTGTGAAACCTGATACCCTGTGCCCAAACAATAATCACGGATCGTTGGTGTAGTACGGGCTTCCACACATTGGAAGGTATGCCAATAATTCATGATCTCCAATAGAACACAGTTTCCCAATATTTCACCTGGTTTACACAGTGATCAGTGATACCCAACAGTAGGCAGTTACCTGATAAAATACCATAGGCCATACTTACAAAGTCTACAGCATTTGTTTTGTAAAAGTAAAAACAAAAACGGCTAATTCTACATAACTTGGATGTAGGAACTCCTTAATTACTACAGCAATCTTTTTAGAAAAAAAAAAAAACCCTGGTGTTTGAATACGGACCCTGGTTTGTAGTACGGAACCCAAAAGTAGTGAGTTACCCATTAGATTGCAGAACCCAGAAACCTCCTAAACACCTGGTTCACACTGTGGAACATAATAGTAGTCCTGCAACCCACCAAACACCTAGTTTGTACTGTAGTACCCAGGGTGTGATTTGACATGGAGGGGATTTCTCTGGATCTGCTTTATGTACCTCAGGTTCTGCACTTTTAATTTTCATCCCCAGCAGGGAAAACAGATTTCACACTTACGCCTTTCTGCTGGAAAATGTATTTTATACAGATGATATCACCGTGTAACAATTTTTTTTTTGTTGTTCCTGGGTAGTAAGTGTTATTTCCTAATTGCTTATGCCTCAAAAGTATAGAAAATGGCTATTATTCCCCACAAACTTTGCTTTTGTGACCAGGACAGGTAAATTTCAAAATCACTATTTCCAATGAGAAAACGGGCGAATGTGTTTTCGTTCACATAAAGTCAGAAAAAAACAACATATGAATCCAAATTAACATGTATTTATACTAAAATAATACAAAAATGACTACAAAAGATTTAGAAGCGAGTATTTTTTTGAGACTTACGATTATACTGTAAATTTACGACCTTTCCTGCTAAAAAAATAGATCAGCATTGAATCTTTTAAAAAACAGTAAAGTTACAAAAATGAAGAGAATCAACAGCAGATAAATAAAATAAAAAAAAAAATTAATTGTTGGACAGAAAAGAAGTCATTTGTATTGGTTACACCTTTAAAATTAAAGGTCTGAATTAAAGAACGTTTGCATTTTGACATTTAGGGTTCCCGTATGTTGATTGGGACACTTTATGTAAGGAACACAGGAAGTGAGAATGAGAGAGAAACTGCCAGCAAGACTAAACAGCTACACTATCCCATTTCCTCTGTACACCTCTTAATGTGTGCTATCCCAATAAGGCTTTTGAACTCACGTTATTGCACATCAACAATTAATACCCAAGCCTTACACAATCTTCTTAAAGAAATGAGTTATCAGAAGCCACATCAGAAGAACAGCTGCCCGTTGTTTCTGCTGGGATTGGATAAGTTTACAGTGGTTATTTGGTAACGAAACAAATACTACAGAGTGGGATGAACTGTTTTACTGCAAGTCAGGGCCGCTTCGTTCGTTCCATGCTCAGTTATTTTTGAGGTAAAAATACACTTCCTACAGGAGTAAGTTATCAAGGAAGTTATGTGCAATTACATGTCCGAGTGCTTTAAAATAAATAAATAAATAAAAATTATAAGCGTACGTTGTTATTGACTTTTAGTTAGAGAATAATAATAAAAAAAATACAAAAACATGTAAATGACAATAACTTTTTTGGCAGTTGCCACATGACTGACGTATTGAAGTCTTTACTACAGGTTTGCCTACTGTGTGTTGTATTTTATCCCCCCTACTGGAAATGTGACAAATCACACTCTGGTGGTACCCAACAGTAAGCTGTTATCCGATAACACAACTGGTCTGGATTGCGAAACCCAGTTGCGTAATGAACTTTACATTTTGGAACACAATAGTAACCATTTACCCAATAATAAATGGCTGGGAGTGTGAAACTTACTGCAAAAACATATTACAAAAAAGACTGGAATGTCAGAGAAGTTGGGAGCGGTTTGTAGCCCAGATCACTCATCATTTTTATGTTACAGTCAAATCTGTATTAAAGTCACTTGTGCAAAGAAACCACCAATGAAAACACCTTTAAAAAACTTTTTAGTTTTTCCTTTGTCAAAGTGCACCACCCTTCAGACACCACAATTTATACCTTTACACTTATTCCCTCCATACAAGACACCATAACATGCAGGGTCCCCTTTACAAATGCACATCCTGAAGTAGGATTCCCATGGGTGCTACAAGGCAAGTGTAAGGCTGTGTGTGAAGAAATGTTTTAATGGTTCCGCTTGGGGTCAATTCCTGTTTTTCAATTCCAGTTCCTTCGAAGGAATTGGAATTGATATTCCAGGAGACATAATATTCTGAATAAACTTTACAAAGCCAAATGGAGTGGAGTGACTGTTACCTTTGCTGTTGGGACCTGGTCCCTGCTGCACCAATCCAGACATCAATGGAGGCGGCCCTTGATTCTGTCCCCCCTGTAGAATGCACACAGACTTCAATTGAACATTTCATTTTTAGAAACAACATTTAAAAAGGTCACAGCTTTGCTAATCTTTTTTGTAATCTGTGCTTTATTTTACTGCCTAATGTGACACCCAAATAAAGAAATACATTTAAATGCAGTTCTGTGAAAAAAAAGGAAGTGTCACAGCCATCAAACTGTACCAGAATGTTGCTTTCTTGAGGGACAACCCTTAATGTTCACAAATGCTCAGAAGATAGCAGCACTTACCTGGTTGAACGGTGGCCTGGGCCCTTCACCCAACAGGGGTGGCTTGCCTTGCTGCATAAACGGGGGTGGCCCCTGCATGGTGCCAGGTCCTTGCATGTTTCCCTGCCCCGGCATGTGCCCAGGACCCTGCATGTTGTTGTGTCCGTGCAGGCCTTGGGGTACCCTGGGGGGGTTTTGCTGTCCCTGTGGCCCAATAGGAGGAGGCCCTATCATTGCCCCTTGCATGGGTGGCCCTGGGTGGCCTCTCATGTCCTGTGGTGAAGGGTGGCCCATCATGCCTCCCTGTGTCAGAGGCATTCTCATGTCCTGGGGGCCCATCATGCCTCCTTGGGGATGGGGTCCCTGATTGTTTTGAGGCCCCATTCCACGGGGTGGGGGACCCATCATGCCTCCTGGAGGTCCCTGCATTCCCCCCGGAGGTGGTCCAGGCATCCCTCTCGGTCCAGGGGGCATTCCAGGAGGCCCATGCATCCCCTTGCCAGGCATCCCTGGTGGCCCCTGATGCCCCATGTGCCCTTGAGGGCCTGGGTGCCTCTGCATACCCTGGGGTCCATGCATGTCCTGGGGCCCCATGAAGCCCTGTGGACCTGGGGGGCCCTGGTGGTGCTGGGGTCCGGGAGGGCCCATTTGTCCCTGAGGAATGAAAGGTCCCTGTGGGCCAGTGGGACCCATAGGCATGTTGGGGGGCATCTGCTGAGGAGGGAGCGATGGCTGGAAACCTTGTAGAGGAGTGGGCATGGGCCCTTGGCCTGGGAATGAAGGCATGGCACCCTGCAGGGTGGGGGGGCCCTGCTCAGATTGCTTTTGTGCCATCCGTTCAATCTTCATTTGCTGGAGAGACAGAGAGAGAAAGAGAGAGAGAAGCAAGTAAATAAGCAAGTCATTCTTGTATGTTTTTGGTGTGTTAAATAACAACTGATTCTCAAAAGACTGAATATGTTATAGATATGAAAAGTAACTGACATCTTTTGTAGGAGCCTACCTGTTTTAACAGTAATTGCCTTCAGAATAAAGTTGGTCCCGATAACTTTCTACAGCCATTTTAAAAGAGCATATATTTTAGGTACAAACTGCAGACTACAGCAGCAAAAATGATTTTCCAGAAGAGGTGCTTTTGAGCATTCAGCTTACTCCCTTGATGAGAATCTATCACTGTATTATTACTTTCGCCTATTGCCGAGACTAGCGTTGCTAGTAGCATGTCACGTTTCCCCCCATTACAAGACTGGGAAAGCAGGCTCTGAGGTTCCATGCACACCTCCCTCAAGCATCATGCATTGCTCAGCTGTGAATGCCACTACCTCTAAGAGTAGCGGGTTGGTGTACTGTAGGGCTGCCATTTCTTGCTCAATCTCTGCTTGCGTTTTCTTTTTCATGTCTACCTTCTTCTCGTCTTTCCTTTCTTTCGGGACCTCTCCAGGGGGCAACGCTGGCACCTTGTTCTCTGCCCAGGCCTACAGGAAACAGGCAAGATGAGCTTAGAGATATGAACAGGCAGGCAGACAAAATGTGTCACACAGATATGCACCTAATATTAAACAGCCAATCTGGATGTGGTACTTCCAGTAGACAGCTATAACATCTCAGTCCATTACAATCCTAAGCTCTTTTGCATTTAAACATTAACTAAGTAACAAGTACATTTATTAAAAGCAAAAAGCTTCAAATGTCATCTTAAGATGTTTGCCATCATCATGAGCTCTGGATTCTGATGCTCCAATACACAGTTAGCATTTCTCTCGATATCCAGCTTTACTGGCTTTGAACTACCTTTGAGATTGACTGGAGAATTAACTGCCTAGCCGTGAACATTCAAACCATGTGATCTTTCAACTCTGCTGGCCCAACCGATTCCCCTAGAGAGCGTGAGTAGGTTGCCAAGTTGAAAGGCCATTTTCTCACATGATTTGAATGGAAGTGTTTTCAGTCCTAGGCAATTTCCCAGATAAGCTCAAAGACAGATAAAGAATTCGATAACTCAATATTCGATCAAAAGAAGCCAGACCCACTCACACAACACAATTTCAAACATCAAAAAAGGCATAGGTGAACAACGAAATACCAATTAAAGGAAGATGTCCAAAGATATTCAGTGGTGGATGTGTGTTTATGCAGGGGTCAAGCTGGGAGTGCAGACAGCACGTTTGGCGTTACCTGTTGGAACTGCGCTGGGATGGGCTTAGCGTAGGGCACTTTCTTCTGAGGAACTTTCTTCAGATCCTTCAGCATCATCTCCTCTACCCCCCAGTCCAGACCGGGTATCGTCATCTCCATTTCATCCAGCTCCTCCTTACCTGCAGACACACAGCTTATCAAAGACCTCCGGTAGCTGACTGTAGAGCCAGCCGAAAAGCAACTCAAAGCTATCCCGCTCCAATACCCAACTCAATGTCCATCCTGATGGGTTTCTTACCAGTCTGCTCTTGTTCCATGGCTATCTTCAACTGCTCTGGGATCCCCATTCCTGGGATGGCAGCCATACTGTTGGGCTCAATGTCATCTATAGGTAAAAGAGAGTAGGGGATGAAAGACTGGAGCATAAACACTTCAGTTCTGTGTGTAATACATTGTAACTGTAATTAACATAAGTAAATGATTCTCCATTAATTAATATGAAAAAGTCAGAGAGGTTCTTATGTTCTTACTCCACGTTATTAAAAGAGCCACTAAACATCATAACATTAAAAATATGAAGATCTCAAATGGTTCATGCGATATTACCACTTTAAATACTGCACTGGTGGGATGTTTAAAAACTACTACAGACAAAGTCTCAGAGGCAGCGAGTACCTTTATTTTTTAATAGGCAATAGAAAGTACTCCAGATTTAAAATAATTACCAGGATTACAGATTTTTTCAAAATCTGTAATCCGGTTCAAAATTATCTGGATTTTGTAATCCTATATTTTGTCATCAGGATTATATGAATGGTTTAGTTCCAGTTTTTCAGAAAATGTTACTGCTGGATTAAATTTATCCAGATTATAAATAATCACGATTACGAAATCCATTTTTTGATGTAGTTCTTAATAGCTAATAGCCCAAATAGGCCATTATTTATTACATAGCCCAACAAAGAAATAAGACCATGACAATTCTGAGTATTAATACACCGGTTTATTTCTTATGTTTTATAGAAGAAAAATAAACAAAAAACAGCCTACAATTCATCCTGTCTAATGACACTTTATGCCAATCACACTACAGTGGCACTGGAGTATTTCAACAATACTCATGCTAAAAGATGCATAATAGAATGCATCAACGTGGTGCTTAAGAGCCAATTTACTTGTCTGAAATACCTGCATATGGAACTGCTATGAGCACGGAGCATAATTCTAGCCTGCATTGTTTTGCATAATATCGCTATCAAAAGCAACGTACCAGACATTGAAGGCAAGCATTTGAGCGCTGACCTGCCAGAGCCTCAGGTAGGACACCATGATGCCCCTTTAGCAGAACCACAACAAGATGGACTTACTGGATGGGCAGTGAGGGATGCCATTGTAAAGAACTGCACATCTTTATTTCTACACAGCACACACATGCACGCTTAAATTATTATTATTTTATTATATAAGCTATACCACTAATTGTGTTTTTTTACTTAAAAATCAGACACATTGTTAATTTGCCAGCATGGATACAAAACTTAAATAAATATGTGAAACGTGTATTATTATACTCTGTCTGGATATATAGTTTGTGTTTTCTATTAAAATTCAAAACTAAATATCCATGTCCTATGATTATTTCAAAGTGAAATCCACCGCAGTAGGATAAAAATTATCCTGATATTTTGTATAAAAGTAACCCTGATCAGCTCTTTAAAAATTCTGAAATTATAGCATTTAAAATTGTGATTAAAAGGGTGATTGGATTACAAAGCGAAATCCAGACCACAGTAATCTCAATCGCACGTTGATGTTTTGAAAAATCCAATTTCACAATATAATCTAGATTACTAAGATTTTGAAAAATTGGCATCAGGTCCTGGTTAATAAAACAAAACCCTGGTCAACCACCAAGAGCTGGGTTTTAGTTTCATTACCATTAGGTTTATGAACCACAGTACCACACTGAGTAGTTCCAGGCTATCAGTATGCAGCACACATGGACTAGTTTAGTTTCTATTACAGAGAAGAGCACTTCTGGACTTACCATACTCCACCCCGTCTTCTGACATTCCCGATAAGAGGTTCAGGTTATATCTGTCCCTCATCTTATCCCCGGGGCGATTTCTAGTCCAGAATTTACTGGCAAACAAGAGAGACGTGGTGTAAAAACAAAACAGATGCAGCACCGCTCCTAGCTCACTGACCCCATGTTCAGGGATGTGTACCTACCTAGTGTGGTCGTTGGATCCAGAACAAAGGATGTGACCCAGTGGGTGCCAGGCTAAGCTCCAAATCATCCCTTCATGGGCCATCTCCATGCCCCCCACCTCCTTTTCAACACTGCAATACAACACATAATGACCTGTCAATCTCACATACCATTAGCAGGGAGAAGTTCATGACTTTTTTTGGAGAATCCTGTATCTAACATTTTTTACCCAATACAAATAAAACACAAGAGACAGATCTGTTCTGGATTGCATAGACGCACACTTTGACGTTGTAGTATCCACTCATTTCCCAACAATTACTGCTTAGAGTGAGAAAGAGCACCTTAGTCACATACAAATCCTGTGCTATGACTGTGAAATGCAAATGCAAACATTGGTAATTTAAGCTATTATGTACAGTCTTTAATAAATAAATAAATCTGGAATCGACAATTCTTTTTTCTCCCCAATTTAGAAAGCCCAATTATTATTTTTTTTTTATTTCAACCCGGCTCACCACTGCCACCCCCCGTGCTGACTCAGGAGAGACGAAGATGACACACGAGTCCTCCGAAACGTGTGCCGTCAGCCGTCTGCTTCTTTTCACTCTGTAGGCCCGCTATGCAGCCGCCTCAGAGCTAGAGTCGGAGGACCACGCAGCTCTGGGCAACTTACAGGCAGGCCCGCAGGTGCCCAGCCAGTTTACAGGGGTCGCTGGTGCGTGGTGAGCCAAGGACACCCTGGCCGACCTAAGCCCGCCCCACCTAGGTGGTGCTCGGCCAATTGTGCGCCACCCCCTGGGAACTCCCATTCACGATTAGCAGTGGAAGCCTGGACTCGAAACGGCAACCTTCAGGCTATAGGGCGCATCCTGCACTCCACGCGGAGTGCCTTTACCGGGCCTGTCTTTTAGGTATATGAGAACATTGGGTGAGCAAGAGGACTGTGAAGCAAAGATACAGGGTCAGCTGTACATATTATGTATAACCCTGTATTTAGAATTTTTTCAGCTGGTAGTCTACCAAGATGACACTTGAGGAAAAAATACGAATAAGTACTGGAATGTTTTGAAATCTGCTGTTTTGATTGTCTGGGAGTGGCATTATGAGCAATAATATGACCACCATGACCTACATCCACACACTGTACATATAAAACTATAAGTGCATCAAAAATGTAAACCCCCAGATTCTGATGCTCAGTAACTTGTGCTAAAAGTTTCCTTACCATGTTTCAGCAGTTCTCTAGATATATCTATAAATGCAAGTGTGACACGTGTTGTATCTTTGTGACTAGTGAAGGTAGGGTGGGAGAGGTATTACCCAGTGTGCCAGAAGAGCAGGGACCCATCAGAGCCTCCGCTGGCAAAGAGGCCCTCGTGTACCGGGTGCCAGGCCACGGCTGGGATGCACCATGCAGAGGAGCAGCAACAGGAAGGGAAAAAGATACTCGTTACAGTCATGGCACAGTATAAGACTCAATGATGCGGTCAAACAAAAATTACTGGTTAGATTACTGGTAAATATGAATACAACCAAAAACGATTTTTAAACAATTAGAAGGAAACTTAACTGAATTATTTTTTAAGTGTGATGAAAAAAATACTTCCAATTGTCAGCATATTAATTCTTTACTATTTAAATCTTTCCATGTATTAGATAGTTTTGAGCCAACCCCATTGCCCTCACCCCCTGACCTGTAGCCTCCTTCTTGTGCCCCCGGAAGACCTGCAGCTCCTCCTTCAGGTTGCGCACGTCAAACAGCTTACACAGGTGGTCACGTGATGCAGTGAGCAGCCAATTACCATTCAGATTCCACTTCACCTCCATGACTGTGTTCTTGTGGGCGTGTCTGTGAAATGGGACAAGACGGAGACACTGACAACATGCACTTTTATAACTGTCCAGAAGAACTTGAAAACCTTCAGAATAAACACAAATTAAAAATGTAATGATGAGTGCTTACAGTGACAAAAAAAAAAAAAAAACAATATGACAACTTGGTATGACTGAGTTAGTACTTTTCATCTTAAAAGTTTTGGATGCAGCGTGAGAGTGCATTATCTTTGTTGAATGTACAATTCTAACAACAAAATACTAATTTAATGCAACTAAGCTGTCTTGCTGCTTTTATATCACAACGATATTATTCACATTTTTGCAAGATAGGTCCCTTTAGGATCTTGTTAAATGGAAGACTTTTCTGGACGTTCCATATGCCAGACAACGTTGCTTCAAAAACATTACCAGTAAAACAAACTGCAGGATGAAAGAGGAGGAAGAGAGAAAGATTAACTTTTATAACTTACAGCGTCGCAAGGCTCTGTCCTGTCTTTGGATCCCAGAATTTGATTGGCTGCTGGCTGTCTTTGCTTCCTGAAACCACCATCCCTTTTGTAGGATGCCAATCCACACACTTCACATCTGCTCCATGCCCTACAGAGAGTCAGAAAGGGGCAGGTGGATACACCAGACTAGTGCAACCAATGCAACATGCTGCAGTGTAGAATGTAGTGGCTTTCACAGTCTCAGCAATCATGGCCAGAAGAGAGTGCTGGACTAAGTTGTGTAAAGTAGTGAGTTTGAGGGGGGTCAGTGGTTGCTGCATAGTAGTGGATTTGATTAGTTTAGCGTGGCAGGCAATGGGGTTTGAGTAGCTCATTGGTAAGAGTGTTGAAATTAGTTCAAAAGTTTATGGCTTCAAGAAACTACAGAGAGCATTCATCAACATTATAATAAACTCTGGTGTACAGGATGCAGGCATTAGACTAAACACTTCTTCTTGGTTTACTTCTAATTTTAGCTCAGTTAACAATCAAATCCGCAGCAGGGTTAGCGTGTTAGTGGGTTTGAGTATTTTGGATTTTCTGATTATATTGCATACATGACTGAGCTTGAGTAGCTCCATGGTTAGACTATTAAGCTAAAATGATGAAGGTACTTGAGTGATGTGGAAAGTAGTTAATAATACTAGGTTGCAGTGCTTGTATGTCTAAGGCAGTCTGGAGTCACACTAGCCTCATGTACAGAGAAAACTATAAAATTGTGTTCTTTTCACCTACAGTGAATGGCTAGCTTATGTCTTAAAACAAATTAACCTGCTGCTGGGTACAATGTGGCAGATGGAAAAACTGCAGGCCAAAGTATGTACAATATTGTTTGTATTCATGTCTTTTGAGTATAAGTTTGCCACTTCAACTGATAAGGATGAAAAATGGCACACATACATTGCAGTATATGGCTGAAACCCAGGCTAGGCAATATAACTGCTTGTATTCCCACACACCACAACTTTTCCTGTTGACAAGCCTGTGAGCTAACTGTGGGCACCACACTGCCCCAGCACTGGTGCTCCAGAAGAAACAGCAGGTGTGTAAGACCAGCAAGAAACTCCTTTGACAAACATCATAATGGGCCTAAAAACATACATAAAATGGCAAGCGTCTTTGTGCGTTTAAGATTGTGTTAGTCTTTTTTAGTTTCCTATAGCTGGAGAAGGTAAATATAGCAAGGGCTTCTGAAAAGTCTAATGGGAAGAAAAATGAGATTTTTGTCTCAGTACTTAGACCTTGCTAAGACACAGTACTTCATATGTTTTGTGAAAAAAAAAAAAAAAAGTACAAATATTTCCCCAAAAGCCTAAACTTCAGACAGTGACAGCCGAAGGCGTTTTGTATTATAAAGCAACAATGAGCAGCTATGAAAAAGCACACTCAAAAAAATATATCCAGAGCTAACAGATTCAGCTCTGCTGGCTTTCCTGGTATCAGCTGACATTGGTGGAAGGCATAGGAAGTAAAAGTCCTTGCTTGCCCCAGCTGATTTTCTACCAGCATCTTGGAATCGCTGCCACTTCTCATGCAATGTCTGGCAAGAGAGGGAATGAGCAGGTCTGGAAAGGAGGCCCATGACCACGAAGGACGTGGAAGTAGTTCGCACAACTGGTTGGCAGTTTTCCAGTTTAGTTATCACGTATTTTTTTACAGACCATTTATTCATTCAACCAAAAAAATAATAATAAAAAGGACAGCTTTGCAAGAGAAAAACAGAAAAAAAAAGTTTACCCAAGAGCAGCACATACTTAGTCATTTTGATAAAATCCTTTGGACAGTGAATAGGAATCCATATAATAAAACAACAGTACTGTTGTCCTGGAATGGTTACAACTTTTTCTTCTTGTACTCCTATATGGAAAGCAGGCAAACCAAGTGGTTTTCTTTGCTATGTGGCAGTGTCCTAGAGAAGATGCAGCAGAGCACAGTAAAAAGCTTTCAGTGTGTAAAACCCTTTAATAAAATAATTATAATTGTGGTGGTTCTCTTTGTTGCTATTTAACATTCAGTGGGCAAGAGTTTGGGTGGGCATGATTTCCAGTACATGAGAGTAGATGTTAAACTTCATGCTGATTTGAACTCGGCTCTCGCCAAGATAAGCACCAACTAAGAAGTATCTTTGCAGTAAGCTAATGTGATCCATGAATCTCCATCCATTTGCATTGTTTTCCACCTGATGAAGTAGATATCCTTCTGTCTGGTGTTGACTGCTGAAGTGTAATGCTGGCTCCAGGGATCAGCTCATTTTGCCTCCCCAGTGCATCAGCACAACGGCTGCGATGCTGGCTCCGGGGATCAACCCTGTGTGGTCTCCCCAGCGCAGCAGCATGACAACCGTCTGGATTGAGCTAAGTACGGTACATCTCTGGCGTCTTCAAGTGGGCACCTTCCATCCTCGGTGTTTTCTTGACTAGCCCACGACACCTCAAGAGGGCTCAACAGTGATTCTGGCGTCCAAGTATCACCCCCCTCCATCCCATCCTGGCACTGGTAGTTTCTGTCCCTACTTGCCTTTCAGTAGGTGTGTTTCTTCAGTCATCACATGTTTGTTTTCTGGCATTTAGGGGTGAAGTGTGGCTTGAGGACCTCAGGCCCAATGTTGCCTACAACACTCAACTGGTGATTTCATAAATAGGTCCATGCTTTTGAAGCAAGATCATTAAATCAGGATCAGGATATGATTCACAGCTAACATTGGTTTTATGCACAGGGAGGTTTCATTTCAAGAACATGGACTGGTTGATTCGCTGGGACAAAAGACAGATACCATATCCTGAACGGACATTTCTACACGATAAAAACATTACAACTGGTTCATCCTATCAGCTGAGGTACAGAGCCGAGCATAAGATGCATATTTAGCCACGGGCAACAAAGCTATGTACAGGTAATGGATAAAAAAAAAAAATGGAAACACCTGGGTAAATGAGGGACACCAAGTATATTGAAAGCAAGGGCTTCCACACAGGTGTGTGACATACGTTAATTAAGCAAATAACATACGAGCATGCTTCGGGTATAAAAATGCTAGAAGCCTGGTTGCCTATAATTACGGATAGCATGTCTGCAAGAGGAGACCTCAGCGACTTTGAAAGAGGGGTGATTGTTGGGGCGCATTTGGCAGGAGCTTCAGTGACTTGATGTTCCACGAGCAATGGTGTTTAAGGTGAAGTCGGCATGGAACTCCGAGGGAAAGACATCATCAGAAAAGGGCAACAGTGGGCGGAAGCGCATACTCCAGGATCGTGATATCTGTGCATTAATTCGAAGTGCAAGGCAAAACAGGTGAGCAACTGCAGATCAATTGACTGCAAACATCAACCTGGGGCGCGAGCAGCCAGTTTCATCAAAATCGATCCGCCGAGAACTCCACAGAGCGGGATACCATAGTTGGGTTGCAGTGCACAAACCGCTCATCACACCTGGCAATGCACGTTTGCGAGTCCGGTGGTGCAAAAAGCACAGGCGATGGACTACAGAGCAGTGGAGAAATGTGATATGGTCTGATGAATCATCTTCACCATGTTCTCAACAAATGGACGAGTGCACGTGTGGCACAAACCTAAAGAACTCTACAGCCCTGAGTGCTTGGTTCAAATAGTGAAGGGTTCAGGTGGTTCCGTAATGTCGTGGGTCGCATTTTCCTGGCATGGTTTGGGTGCACTCGTTCCCTTAGAAGGCAAGGTCAATGCTAATCGCTACTTAATGGTACTAAGTGATCATCTTCACCCTAGGTTTCAGCATTTCTTTCTTGCTCTGTGGATGGGGGCTGCCAGGATGACAATGCCCCCATCCACAGAGCACGTGTGGTCGTCCAATGGTTTGATGAGCATGACACTGATGTTATCCACATGTCATGGCCTTCTCAGTCAGTCACCAGATCTGAACCTAATCCAGCATTTATGCGATATTCTGGAACAACGCCTGAGACAGCGTTTTCCACCTCCACGAACCATGCATGAGTTGATTGACTTTCTCTTGGAAGAATGGTGCCACATCCCTCCTGCAGAATTCCAGAGGCTGGTAGACTCTATGCCACGGTGCATACAGGCCGAACTGATCCATGCTTGTTTAGGTACTGTATATTATTGAAATGACCAATGTGTTTAATCAGGTCCCTGCTAAACCAACTCAGAATTAGCTGATCACACTTACTGTATCACAGCATAAAAAAGTCTGGCCCTAGTCCGTAGGTTCATACTAGGTGGAGTTGTTAATGTAGTTATAGGGGAAGAACAATGTATTTATTTACAGGGCCTGATTGCTCTCATACATATGCTCCTGAAACCCAGGACTTGATACAAGGTTCGAGTGAGTTTCTAACCCTGCTTTTCTCTCTAAGGTTCATGAGCTTCATGGTATGTGAACAACTCTGACTTCTCCATTCAACTCAATGGGCTGAGCTGCCCATCCGTTACAGTGGCACTTCTACTATTTGTTGTAGGTAGATTTAATCATTGTTGGATGCCGTAACACACATGGTTCTGTCTTTCTGAGGCGATGGAGCATGTTAAGTGTTGAAGTTTTTCTTAAGCTGGGGGTAAATGTAATGGTTTTCCTCTAGCTCAAGTACTTCTAGACACATACATAACTGCTTGACTGCAGAGCTAGCTCTTCAGTTTAATGGTATGGTAGTCTGAGTCTTGAGATCAACACATCCTTACAGAAGACAGAGAGTGCAAGATCTCCAGCATGGTTAGATAAATTGAAACCAGACCAGAAAACCTACTATTCAGTGCATTTTCACTTTTGTCTTTCTATAAGATAGCAAGCGTCTTATCTGGGACTAGATTTCTGGGGTTTTGACAAGTGTGACCACTCATTTCAAGAGAATAGCCACTCAAACCTGAAAGCAGGTCTGCTAAAATTAATTACCAACTTTAAGGGAAAGACACAGTAAAATAACAAAATCAACAATTTTAAAATACATTGCCTAGCAAAGGACAGCTATTAAATTCAGGTTTTAATACTTTCAAGACAACAGTGCTCTGCTCATCCCTAATTGGAGATACATATGCCTGTTGGAATACAGCGGAGACGACCGTTATGAATTCTGATAGAAAGAATCGGTAGGTGGTTGAAACCGGAAGGTGACCATATTAGGAGGGGTGTGTAGTTGCAAGTACCCAGAACAACTCCATTGCAACCAGCTGCGGGAAGGCCCTCTTATTGGAGAAACCATGGCGACAGGTTGTTTACAGGGGGGAGTGTATGGGTACAAAGGGGAAACAGCTACGTCAGTACACTGCCTTGTGCTGAAAAGTAAAACTGACGACCGGAGCTGTGTTTGTTTTGTTGTTGCAGAGGAGCAGTGAGAGCAAAGGGCTGCAGCAACAGAGACAGTCCACAATGCACCGAGCACTTCCCTCACCGCACAACATCAGCACGCAATACAGACCCGATTTTGAAGATCACACTTTCGTGCACCGGAAGTGGGAATACAATTGTTTGTTTTTGTTTTGGAGTGTGAACAGTCACCGTGTACCCCCTCCCCCCGATACCATTGCCGGTAAAGGGGCGGCTCTTTTTTTTTTGTTTATTAAAAACACAGACGTTTTTTGGGAGAAACTCACTGTCTGGACTGGACTTCAGAATCTGTCCAATGTAAGGGAAAGGGGATCGGGACTCAGTGTGACCCCCAGCGCAGGAGCTACTTTAGCTCCGCTCGATATCCCAAAATTCTGGGACCGAGATGTGGACCTAGCGTTGAAACAAAAGAACGACCCTTCGCTGGCACACAGCTGGGGGCAGGTTTGGTCTATCGAGGGGAAGAATGTAGAGGATAACCGGCTGCTGACATATCCTCACCACATTATTGTCAGGCACATATTGTATAAAGTATCCCAAGCCACAAGCACAAGTCAGATTGTAACACAATTACTCGTTCCCCAGTCTTTTCGGTGTGAGATCATGCGGTTGGCTCACTATGTCCTATGTTCAGGCCATTTAGGTAGCGATAAGACTCGGGAACGAAGATTGGCTCGGTTTTACTGGATGGGAGTTTTTAGTGAGGTGATGCGATATGTAGCGGAGTGTCCGGAATGCCAGCAAGTAGCGCGGGGCGAGTTCGCCCGGCCCCGCTGGTCCCACTGCCACTGATCTCAGTTCCCTTTGAACGCATTGCTATGGACATAGTGGGCCCACTGAGCCAGTCTGACTCTGGATATATGCATATTTTAGTAGTGGTGGATTACGTGACCAGATATCCAGAGGCAGTACCATTGAGATCCACTGGTGCTACAGCAATTGCCTAAGAGCTAGTACATATTATAGCAAGAGTAGGGATTCCAAAAGAAATCCTCAATGATCAAGGAACGAACTTTGTCACGTTTAAAAGAATTATATAAAATTGTTGCAAAGTCCATTCAAACCTCCAATTTATCACCTGCAGACGGACAGTTTGACGGAACGTTTTAATCAGACTTTAAAACAGATGCTGAAGCGGTTTGTCAACCAACAGCAGAAACATTGGGTTAAACTCCTCCCCTACCTGATGTTTGCAGTGCCTCAGAGCTCGACTGGGTTCTCTCCCTTTGAGCTGCTGTATGGGAGGCAACCACAGGGTATCCTCAATCTTGTGAAAGAAGGGTGAGAGGAACAAATAAACTTCCAAAAACATAGTCAAGTATGCAATTATGTTAAGAGACCGCCTAGAATTGGTTGGTCGTTTGGCACAAGAAAACCTAAAACCAACTCAGCATCGCCAGGAGCAACAGTACAAGAAACAAGCACGAATTTGGACTTTTCGGCCAGGTGATAAAGTACTGTTGCTACTTCCCACATCAGAATCTAAGTTGTATGCAAGTGGCAGGGGCCATACGAGGTGATACTGGGAATTGGTAATGTAAATTATGAAATCAGACAACCCAATCGCCGAAATAAAACCAAAATGTATCATATTAAATTTGCTAAAACCCTGGAATGAATGGGAGGCCCTATTTATAGCTGATGACAGTTACTAAGAGGATTTATCCTACTGTCAATCCACCAGCTACAACTAGTATTCCGATGGTGGAACAGTTACTTCCGGATCAGAATGTGAGCTCAACCAGTTAGTGGAAAGGTTTAATGATGTTTTTCTGACATGCTCGGCAGAACCAACGCTATTTCACATGCTATTATTACTCCACTAGGTGTCAGGGTTCGAGAGAGACGTACCGGATCCCAGAGAGTCGCAGGAGGCGCGTTTGCAAGGAGGTGGAGGATATGCTTGAACTTGAAATCATTGAAGCTTGCCGGAGCAAGTGGTGGTTACACACGAAGGACAAGAACGCCAGGATAACTCTTTGGTATCTGGCGCTGCAACCCTTCGACTACACTGTGAAACATTGCGTGGGTAAGTAGCATCAAAATGCAGATTTTTTTTCAAGGGAGGGGGGACCATTGGGGAATGTAGACTTAGCCCAGTGTTCCATTGGCATCACTCTGAGAGGTGAGATATGTGATAGACATGAGATATGTGTTGTAAATCTCCCTCCCAACGAGAAAGGGCGCCGTGCAAGGACGGTGGTATGCTGCCTCCTACAATTGTTGTTTTCTGTTTTGGAGTGCGAACGCTCGCCGTGTACCCCCACCCCCACCCCCAATACCATTGCTGGTACAGGGGTGGCTCTTTTTTTGTTGTTTATTAAAAACACTGACTTTTTGGGAGAAACTCACTGTCTGGACTGTCTTTGTATTCACTACACCACTCGTACTTGTCACTGGGATACATACAGACATTGCAATTTTTTCCAATAAATCACAAAATGTGCTTGGCTATAAATCTAAAAGTATATGGATGTTTGTCAGTCCATTGTTTGTCATTTTACAGTTTTGCATATAGCTAGAGAATCTCTTGTCCAAATGTCCAGAAATTTGCTAATGACCACCTTCAGCTATACTTTCTAAAATATATTACAATCTCAAGGTATATTGTCAGTCCAAATTTTTTACCGCTTGCCACTTGTGATGAAACTTACTAGGACATTCTTTAGCACTTATTGAGTGTGTCAAGGTCTCAGGGTATGTGTCTGTCTGTCTGTCCCACCTACATACATGCAGAAAACAGCTTGTGCAATTGGGACCTTAAGGACTTTATCAAGAGTATAATTACCTGGGGGCATATATAGTTTGTTTATCCATTGGCTCTCTGTGTGTCACGCTTGCATTTTTAAAAATATCTACCTAACCACTTATCTAATTGTGCTGAAAAGTTACATTTAATTAAACATGGCAAAAATAAAAATCGGCAGAAAAACACTGATTCAATCGGAATAGTAAATTAGAACAGTGAATGTCAATTATCTTCCAGGTATCATTTTTCTTTCTATATTCTTAATAAATCAAACCAATAGAATATGAACATTAATTTTGAATATCTGTTAAATGTTTGAGGGTGCCCTGGACTGGTTGATAAAATATTTGGAAGCCCTTATGTATAAAAGTACATAGTGCAGTAATGTCCTGTCCTGTTTAATACAATTACTGCATTCATCTCGCATATGCATTACATCTTTTATGATTCAAGTCATATCAGGTTTCTATAGCACGGTTTAGATTAAAGTTTTGTACATGACTATCAAGCATGATGCAGTTAGTGTGAATAGGTTGTGTATTCATCAAATCCAAGGTGTCTTAATTATTGAATTAAATGGTATTCAGATGAATTCCTCTGCTTGTGTAGAAAACAGTTGGAAATGCTCACTCATGTCTGCTTTTTGTATCTGCTCAAGAGATCAATAACACTGGATGAAAAATAAAGATGTCTAGAAAACTGTCATTCTGGCTCCTGGTGCAGAACTGAAACATATTTATCTACCAAGAAGAGTTTACAATAAAACAAAAACATCCCCAGGGGCATTATACAAGAGGAATGGCATATGATGGAACGGTTTGTAAGTATGGGAGTAAAACACATTTCTGAAAAAAAAATCTGTATTATTGAACAGAGGTTAAAACAACATGGCCCTGAAATGACCAGGCCACTGGTAATGGAACTTCGTTGAGATTAATCACAGAATACAGCTGTGTACTAGGGGTAGCATTAAACAGTGACAGCTGACCTGAAACTGGTAGCTGACTAATCACTCACTTGATTGAGAAGCCTGCACTTGCAGATTGCAATCCATTACCATATAAATTATGAGTTAGATCAAAGGTCTTTATCATCAAGAAACCATAGAGGCACATTACACCAATATGGCAGCTATCTTTGGGCAAAGGCCAAAATGAAAGGTACCATTAGGTGTTGCACAAGGAGTTTAAATAATATTAAAAACAACAAGTCTGAATCTGAAATACTTTATATTAGCAGTGGAAATAGTGACAAGTTTGCAAAAATATAGAAGCTCCACTCACAGCGATCCTTAACTGGCAAGGTAATACGATGAAGACGTTTGCATGTTTTTTAATAAAATATATCATCTCTTAAAATGCCCCTAAGACTAGTTTACCACCTTGTGCCTCAAGTTCCAGCAGTAATGTATGGTGAGTATTTAAGGGCATCTGTAAACCTGGTGTTATGAAAAGACAATTTATAAAAAGCAAGGAATCTGCATGGATGACATGAACAAAACCTCACCCATTTTCAGCTTCCATTTATGTCCGTATCATAGAAATCCCCTGCCATGGTGGTAAATACAAAATAAGAGGTAGATCACATCCATGTCCAGACAGCAGCTTTATTATATCCGGACAATCATTATCTCAAATTCCAGCCAAAGAATTACTAGGTTCTATCACAATTGGAGAACGAGTCTCTAGATATCTGTAGAAGTGTGACATACACATTGTACATACAAATGGACAGGTGCCTCCATATATCCCCAGATTCTTATACTCTCTTGACTCATCCTGAAGAACTTCCTTAGAAAGTCTCTGTGTAGAATGTTTTATTTTATAATTTCAAAACAGTAGACTAGCTCATTTTTGTAAACAGTATAATCCTAATCTTTAATTTGGGACATTGGTGGTTTATTTGGTTCTGCATACTTTAAACAAATAACTAAACTAGCTAAGAAAAAGGCAGATAATACATTTAATATTCTGGGTTTTGTACCGGTTTCCAATATAACAAAAAAAAAAAAAAAAACACAAACAGAAGCACTACTAAAAGAGACATCATTAAAGATAGTCAAAAACTGACTTTTTAAACATTTATTTCAGTATTAATAGATAAATATTAATTGATCTCTAAAAAGTGAACTTTGCCCTTGCTTCTTTTAAGTTTTAAAAGTAAAAAAAGTACTGGATGTGGGCAATAACTGTACTATTCACTGAAGCAACAAGTGTGAAGATAAATGACTTCAAGACACCTTAAATGAAGACTGACATGTGCAATTAGTCTAAAGATCTTATATGTGTCTCAACTGAAAACAATTTCAATGTTAGGTTTATATTATTTATTATTGGCAGAACCTTGGATCTGAATATTCAAGCTAAAATCTACAGTACGGGAGTGTGAAGAAGGCAGTGCCCGGTGGAGCGACTACTGTGCTGTACAGCGCAAACTGGGACTAGCATGATGGGTCGAACTGCCTGCAGCATGGAGTGTAGACTGGGGAAGAGGCAAGGAGACACGCGCACTGAAATTATTATTATAGTGGATTAACAATTAAAAAAAAATAGCAGAAGTAACAGGGGCTTTATGAAGATTGTTTCCTCACAATCCCATTTGAATATTAGTTTTCTGAGGTTCCTTAAGCTGCGTACTGGGTGTTTTACGCATTGAAAAATATGAATTACATTTGATATTAAAATTTAATGCATAAAGAGTATGCAGAGCAATTTTGCTACACAGCTTGCAGTTCCTTGTACTTTGCTGGTTCCTGCTGTCTCAAGGTCAATTGTGAATAAGCTCCACGCATTAGCTAGATAATGGATCATAGAAATGCCAGGACAGTTAATTGTAGCCTGTCTAGGAATGGCCAGAAACACATTAACCAAGAAGTCTGGCTTTTCGACTCGGTGACACAGTAGCTAACTACATCGAGTTGCAGCTTCTGGACTACAATACCAAGGCAAGACTAAATGGTTGTGAAAAACACATTGTTGGATTTTTTTTCAAGTGAGAAAATCAGGAAAGGGCAGTTTTTATTGTAAAATCAAGTTTGTGTACAATAGTTCAAAATAACATTAATGTAAGGCTGTAGTTAACGTACATCCCATAAGTTAGCATTAAAGTATTTAAATTATTTATTGAAAGTACTCACGACTTCAAGATAATGTTGGATTTCACCCATCCAAAATACATTAAGAGTGTACAAAACCTTATCTGGAGTGCAGGTTTCAAAAGTAGTAAAGCTTAACTTTGACACTATGCTCCCAACTGTGTCGCTAAAACCTGTGCAGACCCATAAAGTGCTGGCAGGACCTGCTGAGTTTGGCTGTGACGCAGAGAGAGACCCGTCAGTTTCTGCTGTGGTCACCCCCCCCAGACTCGCTTAGACAGCATGTGCACAGCAACTGGTGTGGACAGACTATCAAACACGTATTTAAAAACAAAACAGGAAAGAAAATGTCATTGACAGCTGTGTATAAATAACAATAATGAACAAAGAAATAACTACTACAGAGAAACAAGTGCAGTATACTTTAGCAAATGTCTTCTGTGCAACATGTGAAAAATCACAAAGCGTCCTTGTGTATAAGAGACTCTTGTAATTGTGTTGGTGATTTTAATACATCAAAAATGTCATAAGCAAAAATGTACCTTGTTACTTTTATGCACAAGATATGAAAAAAAAGGGTATATATAATTATATAAATATAAATTATATATAAATAAGAGTACAATTATCACACGTTTTAGAGCAAAATGTAAGGTTATTTACATACCAGTTTTTAAAAATAGGATGCAGCTGTGTACTAAATATTAAAGCAATAACTAAAGCTGTACTGTCTCTATACAGAAGAAACTTCAAAAGTTACACAGCAAGCAGGGTTTATGTAACTCTGCAAACATACCATGTCACTACCTTAATTGGTTTCTGAGATATAATGCTCTGTGGTGGTAGCTTTGTAAATCACTGACACAAAGAGCTTGATTTTGCTGGAATTTGAATATAGCAAATCACAGAATACAGTTGTGTGCCAAGTATGAAACTATGGAAGTGCACACCCAAAACGGTTTATGGCATTTTAGCAGTTGTACTGGCTGCATGTTTTCAAAGCCATCCCCTCAAGGGGATGCTTAATAAAGAAAATGTATTTGATGATTACATAGCAGGGGCATTTAATAGTACTAATGAAAAAAACAGCCCATTTTCTAATTTTAAACATCCTACACTGTATGAACAGCAAAAACATTTTATGATACAATTATAGTATAAAAAAATATTAAATAAAACAAAACTACCCAAAAAAAGAAAGAAAGCTAACAGAATATTGCATCACATAGGGGACAAGAGTCAAATCTAGCACTAACTTATCTATCACTGTCTTTATACTGTAGATGGCCTATTTAAAGTAAGGGTAGAGCAAACTAATTAAATGTTAAATATATTTTACTCTAAAATAACTTAAATGCATGTAAAGTACCTTTCAAGTAAAAGCAGGATCCTGGCACAGCATTCTTTGTTTGTTAATTTGATTGGATCACAGTCTACCTTACTACAACAATTTACGGCACACTTTACCCTTGTGTGGTGTGTAATGTTTGAGAGGGCATTTGCTTCCTATTTTACACCACTGTCTCGCGGCATCTGTAGTACAAGTGTGGTGAAGTGTCTGTTATTCTTGTACGATATCCACAATCGAACTTGACCAAGAGAATTACAGGATACAGTAGTTTAATATTAAGCCAGTATCTCAGTGATACATCATTGTTTTTTTATCATCAAGAAACCAAAAAGCCACACTGTCAGTCATCTTAGATCACAAGTGAAGGGTGTCGTTAGATTCTCCATTACACTGAAGACATGAAGGTGCAATCTCAGATAGTTTACGAGATTATTTGGTAAAAGGTACTGGAGGAAAGTGCTAATTTCACACTATGCCAACTAGATATTATGCTGTAACGTAAATGTAAATGTACCTCTGAAAATGAACTTGTAGACTCACACAAAGACTTATGGGGTTGATTGTAATACACCTGTAGTTTAGTCCACTTCAAGCAAAATGACTTCAGGACTAGAACATTCCAAAGAACTGAACAAAAGGAATCCCAATTGCAGCAAAGTAAATCAGAAGATTCAGTTACTTAGTTTAGCTGATTGGAACATGCCAAGACTGATCATGGGAACCAACCCATAGACCAGTAATTAGAAAATAAACCAGGGTTTCCTAAACGTTTTGAAGAAACATCCTTTGCATTGTACTGCAAACAGAATTAGACCACATTATTTTCCCTCCACTTCAGTTTATTTACACGAGTAATCGTTTTCAATGGCATACAGTGTGCATAATGTCCACCGTATTGCTTTTTAACATTGATATAAGTGGAATCCACCAACCTACACAACTCATGCTTTAAAACTGTGTACTTTAGCAGGACGATCTACAGTAATAACCACATTGTGCTTAAATGTTCATGATTTGTAGCCTGTTTTATAAAGGCTGTACTCTAAATATTCTAAAGTACATTTATACAGCATTTTAATAAGCAAAAAATTCCCCATTTAAATTGGGATTAATAATCTGCATACATTACATGAGCAATATCAAGAATACAGTATACAAATTAAGATACATTTTCGGGAAACTACATGGAACAACTTGTTCCATTCTTAATATCCAGAGACAACAGTTTTTTCTTCTAGGTTAAAAAAATACTAATTACAAAGGTAAAACAAAATACTATTAATTAAATTACACTCTACCAAGAGAAACACACAGACTTAATAAAAGTGCAAGTTTTAAATAAAATACATCATGAACCATTGTAAAGTACTGCTAAGCATGATGCCCTGGGGGGTATGGTAATGCTTTGTAAAACTATAATAAAAACACTGTAAATGCATAGCATTAGCATGTGAAACTGAAAAGTTCCAGTGGAAAATTACCAGTCAATTTTTATTAGCATTGTAAGTTTTAAATGCTTAATAGAAAAAAAAAAAAAAAACACATACATTAAGCATAGTAATATATCCTGGCCAATGACATAAGGAACAGAAACATCAGTTTTTATGTTAACTCATTACACAGATTTGCAAGCAAATATTAAGAAAAGGGGGACTGAGCATGCAGACTAATATAGTCTCCAATGTCATTCGACTGTTAATTTTGTGACAATGGTCTGGTTCAGCACGCTGTAAACCAGCACTAAACGTTATGCAAATTTAACTCATGATCCCAACGAGCCGCAATTAAGATAAACAGTGATACCAACATTAGTACAAGCACTTTGAACAGATAGTTTGAAGAGTAACGGGGAAAGACGCAAATCATCGACAGGGGCAATTTAATTGAACCGACCTGAGACCAAAAAATATGCGCCTCTTGGCTCGAATACTGGATTTGTATTAATTGGCTTAGTGAGAAAGCAAATTAACATGGGTTAATTTAGCACGTAATCCACGCCAGGAAATGAAATAAATTAGATGGGAAAACTCATGCTAAAATGAGCAACTGGAATTTGTGTGGGGTTTAGGACGCTAAATGTTGTTAGATACATAAATTTGTTGTGAGCAGAGCTAGTTTAAAAATTGTAATCATAAAAACAATTGATCTGGGATCAGATATGGGACAGAAAAATATGGAAGAGCGCCAGAAACTGATGTTGGCGCACAATGTGATCAATAGTGTAAAAAGTAAACGATCTTGGGTCAGATGTAACAGAATTGATTCCTGAAGTGATCCAACCCCAGATCTTTTCCAAGCATTCCAGTCAGAACAAGGTGTTAATCCCCCTGTTGGGCATATCAAGCATTCCAGTGAGAACCAAGTATTAATCCCCCTTTTGTGCAAATCAGGACTATGCTGCAACTGACCCATGGTGAAATGGAAAAAGTCAACCAGTAAATATATTTTACGTAGAATAGAAAATAAGATGATAATGATGACTGCGAGACAGCTTGAAAGTGGAAATGTTAAAAACTACAGAACTGGAAGTGAATAGAACTCTGTGATACAAACGGGAGCAAAAAAAAAAGCATCCTGGAGGCATAATCAAATAAAGCAGCTCTGTGAAATAAAAACATCTGCATTGTTGATATCTCTGTATTAAAACATATCAGTGAAATGGTTTAACTAACTTTTTGGACAACACGGATAATTGCAGTTAAGTATGAACAAATCAAAAGACAGCTATGTATTTGTAAATTCATACAAGCTCCCCTCGTAGGAAAGCTTAATGTATGGATTAGAATATATTATCACATAATAAAACTGTGAAACTGGTTTGGGGCAGTAATGAATATAAAGGCATATTTGTTTTAGGGAAAAAAAATAATAAAAAAAATAATTGCAGGAATGAAAACCAATCATTATATAAAATACATTGGACATGAAATTGATGTTACCAATAGCACAAATTGTGACTCTCCAAGTCTTTTTTGTGTATGTGGTTATCCCGTTTCTCCCACCGAATTCAAACACAAATAAGGTGTTATCAGCAGTGTTTTATCTGTCTTCTTTTTTCTCTTACATTTATTTTACTGGTCTGACGCTCATTTTTCTCGTCTTTATTTTGAATTCTGTACTGTGCTTGTTACGGATTGATTAATATGGGTGGTAGGTTTACAAATGATCTTCCAATAGGGAAGCATCATGATTTATGAACTTGTATATTACTGGAAAACTTATTTTATTTCACGTTCCTGTGCATGAACAGATTCCATTATATATTTCAGCTGTTGAATATCCTTTGGTTGTTTGCTTGTATTAGATCATATGCAGATGCTGCAGACTTTGAGACCCTCTGAAGATCTCCTCTGCAAGGACCAGCTCTGGATGAAGTGGTTATACAGCAGTGGTGTACAACTCAGGTCATGGAGGGTCGGCATCCCTCATGGTTTTTGTTCTAACCATACTCTAATTTAGTTAATTGGACCAATTAAGCTTCTAATAAGGTCCAATAAAGTACTTTAGGGTGCAGTTGGAATAAAAAAAAAAAAAAAAAAAAAACCTGCAGGGACACTGGCCCTCCAGGACCAAGTTGTGCACCACTGTTATAGAGGGACTGCACTGCATTCAAACACAATGTTACAGTACAAGCTAATGCTACATTTCAGGTACAAAATCTCATCCTGCGTTTTAAATCAGTTTCTGTCCAATAATCTTTCTCTGCAATAATGCCAGAAAAAGAGGGCCAGTGATAATGAAAGAGAACTATTATTATTAGAAGAGATGTCATCTTGTGCAGTTTGGGTGAAAAGACCGTGAAGTGAAGCTGCTCGAACTGTGCAAAATGATTTATGTTAGGAGACACATGACCTATACACAGGATAAGACAAATCCTTAAATGGCTGATTTCTAAATGTTTAATTTATAATTACATCATTATTATTAAAATATTTTTTATTACATGAAACAATATTACAGGGTTGTAAGCAACAATTAGGTGAAGAGGTTATATGAACTACATATAACCTCTTCACCTAATATTATGCTGTAAAGTCCAATTTATAAGTAATTTAAAAAAAAAAAATATATATATATATATATATATATATATATATATATATATATATATATATACACACACACACACACACACACACACTTAAAAATTGAATAAATTGTCCTGTTCATGTATACTCAATAAAGGAGTTTATTCTTCAGCTCGACAAAAACTAATTCAGGACTGAAAGGGTCAAAAGGTTTTTGATCCAACTGTAGCAAGTGCAACTGTGTTATGACTGAAATCTAAAATAATGGCACGGGATCTACAAACACTGCAGTCCACAGGGAATGGATTATATACTGAAGAAAAATAAAACAGAGCTATCAGTGCCACACACAATTAAATCACAAAAGTTTAACAGGATTATGGACAGATAGACAGTAAACTCACTGCAGGACAGTTTATCTGGAGTAATTTAAATGTAGCCATGACTAAGTATTCTAACTGGGATTGCAATAAAACAATAATTGCACAGTTGGACTCATTTAAGGTTTTACTGTGGGACAAACATGAGCTTGTTACAAAACAAAGATGATCATTGTAAAACCTGGCTACTGTGCAATTATTCTTATTTCCACTTTACATATCACCCTGTATCAATGACGTGGAACTCTGAATTATTGCTTAAAAAAAAAAAGGT
The DNA here is from genome assembly GCF_017654505.1 of Polyodon spathula. NCBI lineage: Eukaryota > Metazoa > Chordata > Actinopteri > Acipenseriformes > Polyodontidae > Polyodon > Polyodon spathula. Next base: position 43,434,727 of record NC_054544.1, read on the forward strand.
GGTAACGAACAAAGAGGCACACCAGGTGGCTTTGTCATGCCAAGTAACGTTTTGATCTGGCTGGTTACTGGAATCTCAATAGGTTTCGAAAGTCATTCAGTTAGTTGGTTATAAATGTTGAAGCTTGCGGAATTGATTTTCAGAACACATGCACGGCAAATACAGGTATATAATCTTTCACATTTATAAAACATACTTTAGATATTGCTTTTATTACATAACATGTTTGAAACTTATTTGAAAAAAGTCTACACAGGTCTGCATCTGAAACTAAAGACGCAACAAAATCTACAGCTTAAAGACAACAAAGTGCAACTTCATGAAGTTTCCATATCCCTTCTGTTAAACTAACAAGACAAAATAAGGTTGATCAACATACAAACTTGTTCTTCTAAAACTTTAATCAGTTAAGGATCTTAGGCCCTGTACTACCAAGTATAAGGATGGTGTAAATGGAGAGAAAAAACAGCAATCTGCATAATTTCAAATATGGTTCACTGAACCAATAAAAATATTACCAAAGTTGCACACCAGCTGTTTTAGTATACATTTTTTTTTGAAAAGTGAAGGAACACAGTACATATTTTACAGCACCACGTTTATACTATAAAATGGAAAACTGATCTTTTGTTAAAAAAAAAAAAAAAAAAAGATGCAATTTGCACAGAGCAGAATCACTTGGTACACTTGAGTGGATACATGTGCAGTAATAAACACAGAGAAGTTAATTTACTGAGAAAGCATGACTTATTTCTATTCTCAAATATAAATCCCTAAAACAGACAGATGATCTAAACTAGAAATGTGTGGTTCCAGTGTGCAATATTCTTCAAGTTCCTGCCTCTGCCTAAATTGAAGTACGCACAATGATGGGGAACAGCAGATTACTGTGAAATGGCAATTTAATTTAAATTCCATAAGAAAATATGATAGAAGTGGAATAGCAAAACAATTACCCTGCTTTGCAATTACACACAACTGAATGGAAGCACCTTCTACTTTAAGGCTTACCATTTCAATACTTCATTTATGAAGATCAAGCAAGATTTGCCACTTTTTTTGTACAGTACAGCGTGATGGACTACTGAAGGGAAACATACCGATACATTTATTTTTTTGTTTTTAATTGCACCCATTTAAAATGCTTGCATTTCACAATTACTACTTATTAAAAAGTATAAATTCAGAAAAATTACCACAAAAGGCTAGAATGCTGTGCTGGTTTTCTTCTTCAGAATAAATAAAAAATAAAGGTTCTGACCAGCGCAAAAAGTGTGACAAAAGTGTGACATGCGCTTGTATTTCTGTCCATGCAGCTTAATATAGCGCAGAGTTTACCTTTTTAATGGACCAACATCAAGATTGCATTTTGAACTTAACATAATTGTTTTTAAAATATAAAGATATTGCAGGAGTAGTTAAGAAACTTACTTTAGAGCAGAGACACATGTTGTTCCTGATCTTTTTTGGGAGTGAAACAAACATACTCAACACAGTAACAATTCTCTTATAGACCATGAAAATATTTGAATTCTGCTGCGTCATCATTAACAACTTCCTACCCGTCCAAAACATTCATAAAATACATTCTAATCCTAACCTAAGGACCATGTTTATTTAATGGCCATGAATGAATACCCAAACCCACTACCTCACATTTTACCTGTCCTCATTTTTGTTATTGCAACAGCTCTACAAAGAAGCCCAGTACTTTACTGTTCAAAGTTAAGCTACTAAAATAAACATATGCTGGCAATAGTGGGGAAACATACAGTATAACTTGAATGCATGTGTATTTGCATGTACTGTATGTGTGCACATGCATCATAAGTAAAATCAGTACGAAACATTCAAAGGCGTAGTGTCTGTGTTGCTGTGGGATACACATACCTCGCAGGATTCTCTCCTCGTGGCACCGCTGAAAGTCCCAGATGCGAACAGTTCCATCATCAGAGCAAGTGGCAAATTTACTATCCGTGGGTGAGAAACTGAAGACACATAGCAGGAGGAGAGAAGTCAGCATTTCAGGAGGACAGACAGGCTTCAGTCCCTCTCTAGGACAGAGCCACTGGATATTTTAATGCAACAAACACCAAACTGGGTACTGTCCACTTTGGAGACCGACCTTCTAATGTTAGAACTGGAACCCAAATCCTTTAGTGCCCGTATTTGAGGGGGGGACTCTTTCATCAGGATATTTTAATATGAAGAGTCATTTTTGCAAGAACTGGACTCCAGCCCCTTTTCTGCCCAGTCTTGTGGGGGGGGGGCAGAACAATGCACTGGTTCCATTTACAAAGCAAGAACTGGACTCTGGTCTGGTTTGGGACAAAGATACTGGATCTTTATATTTAACTGGAGAAGGATTTATTTATTTAATTAGCATCCTCGATACAATCACACTCACAATTTAGGCTTTGCATTCAGTCACACTTCAGATGTGACTTTTAAACAAGCCTAGGGAATGGAGGTATTGGATCATTCTACATAAATATCGTGTATCCAGTTAGTCAGCATCACCTCTGGAACTAGACAGCTCATGCATAATTACATTGTTATTCTAAGTGAAACAAACAATACAGCCTTGGTGTTGTATGTTGCTAAACTAAAATAGTACTTCAACAAAAGTAGGTTACCTGTGGAACTCAAATATGTACTTCTAGACATGCAACTGGAATCAGATTTACACAGATTTGGGAACTGTGGCTTGAAGGGCAGTATGGCCGACTGGTAAGCATGTGTACTAATAGTTGGAGCTCAGGGACTAGAAACCAGGATGGCCTTTAAGTTAGAGCAGAGGAACATGAATGTATGTTGTCCCAGTGATTAAAAGGAAGCAATAGTAGTTAGAGCCAAAACAATTTGGTCCTGTCACTAGGAAATGGTGCGCCTGGGAGGCAGCATGGTCTAGTGTTCCCTTTACTATGCAAATAAAACTGGTATGAACTTAAAAGCAGTTTGGCATTGAACTTTAGGATTGGGACTCGCCTCTAATGGAAGAGGGGTGCTAGTGTGAATAGTTTTTGAAGTTCGTCTAAAGGGAATTTGGATTATTAAATAGGTCGGATACTGGGATGGCCCATTAATCAGAGCATGGTATGAGGCAGTTTCCAGAAAACAACTCCTACTTTTGAATCTTGAAAAGGTAGATTGAAACATGGGATCTCTCAATTCTTCAATGGGTACGTTATGCCGAATACATGCTTTCCAAAGCACGTATAAAGGCAGCACTGAAACCCTTCTGTGAAAATCTGTGTCCAAGCTGCTGTGTCTACTAATTGGTTGTAATGTCTGGCAAAAGCTCTACACCTTCCTCTTAATTGTTGTTCTGCAGCATTACAAAATTGTAAACTTTGCTCTTTATAGGATGAGAGAGAAATGCCATAAGGGGATAAGATGGACATTCAGCTCCCATGTGACACTATTGAGGGCAATTTTAACTAGAAATCCAAACAAAAAGTGACATTTACATATTTTGTAATTTTGAAGGTGTAAATATAGTCTGCAAAGAATCAAAATTGTATGGTTCATTTTCAATAAAACATAAATAAATTCATTTAAGGTTTACACCTCATTTAAAATAAACCTGTTAAAGGGGTCTGTCCGGTTAGTTTCAATCAATTTAAAACAAGCCAAGGCTATTAGTGCCGACAATTCAGTATAAGACTTTCAATACTTAAGGTACATTACATGTCAAAGGAGATTCAGGTAAAAGTAAAATTGGAAGTCGTCAAGACTGGCAAAGTTAATAAACCAAATGTATTAACAGACCGAGAAACAACCATATTTTCCAATTGCCTACAGTAAGATGTCCTATTTGAGAGCATTTTGATCCCAACTGGAACAATGAATGACTGACTCTCAAGACAGCAAGAGCCATAATGCATAAACAAAATGTCCATGCTCATATACAGTATACAAGAGAACACCCTTCGGGAAGCAAGCGAAGTGCTCTTATAGCTGAAGTGTTCTCGAAGATGGATTTAGCCACCAGACACAGTATGAATCAATAAATATGTATTACTTGTCATGATGCACATGCATCAACATATGAAATGAACTGAAGTAAAAGAAAATCAACAGGCAAGTGTATGTTAATAAACTAGTTTTGAGTGAGGCCGGATTTTCACTGGTTAAAATATTAGTGTGTGCTCCCATTGGCTAGAAAGGTTGCAGTGTTTTCGGCACAGTACACGATTGACAGTTGGAAGTTTGTTGGGAAATGTGCAGGTCCATACAATAATTAATTCACAAATTAATGAATTATTAGATGAATTAACAAATACGTTTATGAATTACTGTATGAATTAACATTTATGGACAAACTGACAAACAAATTGATAAATTAACGGCTGGATAGTTTTGGCACAAATGGCACTCCATACAATATACAAGACATACACATTTAACAGAATGGTGAAGCAACTCACCAGAACGAGAAACGCCAAATTGTTCGTAGGCTTGTGTCTGATATAGTGGCGTATTTTGACGTTTGTTTACATGCCATTTTGTAGCGATGAGGTGCACTGGTGGAAATCAGCATCATTGACTCATTTTGTATATGACAACGGTTCTGAAAAAATTGAATAAACCAAACACTGTGCCTCAAGACACTCTCGTGATGCGAAGTCGCTTTTTACCATTTTAATTCAAGTTTGATGAGTTATCAGCTTACAACAGTACTGTATCCGTTGTTAGCGAATCGACATTGGTGCAAAGAAGGTGTTCTTTTAAGTAAAGTTCTGTTTCACCACAAGGGTGTTCCGTTAGCAAAGTGTTCTCTTAGGAGGTGTTCCTATTTGTGGAATTTACTGTACTACTACAAAATGCTCTGCCTTTTTTCTGTCAAAATATGTATAGTAATAACTGGACAGTACTTGCACATATAAGTTGTACCAAAATCATCATTCTGGGGTTTTTGTGTGCAGGCATTTTTTTTTTTTTTTTTGCCACAATTTGCAATTCTGTTTTAAATCCTCTGTATCTTAACTGTAATACAACTTAAAATTCCTGAATGTAATCTTGTTTTAAATCTTGCAAGTGGAGTCTCCAATAGAAATGTAGGAACATGCTGCCACTCAGTAGTTGGGGCGGGTTTAAAGTATTCAGAATGAATCAATGATAGATACAAGTCAGGAAGGAGGGACATTGCCCAGCTGCACTGGGAAAGGCAGATTTATTTATTTTTTTATTTTTTTAAATGGGAAAGGGGTGGTCAACGTGAATTGAATAAACATTTTCACTGCTTTCCGGTGTTTACTGGCTGTAGTCCAATTACATTATTTATTAAAACCGAAAATCAGAAGCCCTAATAAGATTTTAAAATATATAACAAAAAAAAGTACAATAACGTACTGGTTAACTTTATAGCAAGAAGGAATTCAGAAAGGCTGTTTATCTAGTGGTAGGCGCTAAAAATCAGCGATTGTCCTTGTTGGTAAATCTTTACTAGATATCTAAAACATGAAATACCATGCTTATTTAGGCAGACAAAAAAAAGTAATACATGTCACACCAAGCATGTCTGTTCAACATCTTTTTCTTGATAACTCAATTGCTGAAATGAGTGTCCCTATGTCTACAATTATGTCCAGAAAGTCAACAGCTAAATGACATTTGTAGTATTTATACTTGCATTACTAAACCTAGTCAAGGAGGATCAAACATCCATCTTATCACTACAAGACTTTTCAGAGATAAAAACCTCCAGTTCTCAGATTACGGTTACTTTTCATTGGTCAGTCTTTTCTTACTGTCTTCAACCATTTATCTTAGTCAAATACAAGCAAATGTATAGATAATTCAATAGCAAAAGTGTGCATCATTCAACCTAGTTGAGGCTTTGAGTGTCTAAACTGCCTTTTACCAATGTAGCTGCAGTCAAGTTAGGTTGGAATTAAACGATCCAGTAACGTCAAGAACGTTCTTTACAAATGAGCGTCAAGACCAGTGCGACAAGCTCGATCAGATTAAAAAGCGAAAGACAGATATATAGATGGGATATGTACCTTCACAAGAAGTGGTGTATAATCCAGTTATAGTTTCAAAATCCAGTTACGGGTTTAGAGTGTCCCTATAAGCAAGACCCTCACTTCACAAGCAGGGTTGTAGAGGGTTGTTTAAGACGGCTGAAAGATCCAGTATTTTTTTTATTTTTTTTTTTTTTAAACGACACCTTCAGACAACTATACTTAAACCTAGGGGGCAAATGTATCCACAGTAGGGTCTAAATTGTAATATAACAAGCCACAGATTGTGTATGCACCCACTGAACAACACTGAACAGGGCAGGCTTAATAGGAGACCGGATAGAGGTACCCTCACAAGCAGGGAGGGAATGACAGATCTTATCCTGGCTCTTAAAAGGCAATATCCTCTACAAGCAGGGACATCAAAACTGATTGACTAGTGAGGTGGGAAGAAGGTTTTGGGGTAACCCTGCAGTTCCAAGATAATACAACAGTCATTTTGAAGAGGTCACGCTTAAAAACAAAGTGATGACTAATTACAAATTAATCAAAAGATGAAATAGCCAAGGCATCCATTTTTTAAATTTTTTTTGCACTGCCAGTTAAGATAATTCTCAGAAGTAATTTTGTATTGTGTTGATCTGTTTTCTCAACCCTGTTTGCGAAAAGTATTTAGTTTCCACTTATTCACTTTGCATTACAGGTTTTACTGTCCGTCTTTCCTATGGGCAGCATAGAATGCTGTCCTTTTATCTATAACACAGGAAATTAGTTTAGTGTTGTGGCAGAAAAACAGAACTTGTGGTAATGTTATGCTAATTACAGTCACTGCACTTATTTTTTAAAACCTTGGGTATTATACCTTTAAAAACGGATGTAGTTTTCTGGGCCCCTCTGAAATAAGACCAATTTCCAGGTGTTACAACCTGAATTCATAGTCAACATAAATACATACAGTGCCTATATAAAGTCTACACCCCCTTTCAAAATGTTCACCTTTTGTTGCCTTATAGCCTGGAATTAAAATGCATTAAAATCGTTTTTTTTTTCATTGATGTACATATCCTACCCCACAACTTCCAAGTGATAAAAATATTGTAGAAATTTGTAGAAAATTAATTAAACATAAAAACTGAAATAGCTTGGTTGGATAAGTGTCCACGTCCCTTGTAATAGCAATCCTAAATTAGCTCAGGTGTAACCAATTGCCTTCAAAATCACACACCAAGTTAAGTGGCCTCCACCTGTGTTAAATTGTAGTGATTCACATGATTTCAGGATAAATTCAGCAGTTCCTATAGGTGTCCTCTGCTGGGTAGTGCATTTCAAAGCAAAGACTCAACCATGAGCACCAAGGCACTTTCAAAAAAACTCCAGGACAAAGTTGCTGAAAGGCACAGATCTGGGGATGGGTATAAAAAAAAATATCCAAGGCCTTGAATATCCCTTGGAGCACGGTCAAGACGATTAAGAAGTGGAAGGTGTATGGCACCATCAAGACCCTGTCTAGATCAGGCCGTCTCTCCAAATTCGATGACAGAGCAAGGAGGAGATCAGAGAGGCTACCAAGAGGCCAATGGCAACTTTGCAAGAGCTACAGGCTTTTATGGCCAAGACTGGTCAAAGTGTGCATGTGACAATAATATCCCAAGCACTCCACAAATCTGGCCTGTATGGTAGGGTGGCAAGAAGGAGGCCATTACTCAAAAAAGCCCACCACGAATCCCGTCTGAAGTATGCAAAAAAACTCAGGAGATTCTGTAGCCATGTAGCAAAAAGTTGTGTGGTCTGACGAAACTAAAATTGAACTTTTTGTCTTAAATGCAAAGCGTTATGTTTGGTGCAAACCCAACACAGTGCATCACCCAAAAAACACCATCCCTACTGTGAAGCATGGTGGTGGCAGCATCATGTTATGGCGATGTTTCTTATCGGCGGGGACTGGAGCATTCGTCAGGATAGAAGAGAAAAATGAATAGAGCAAAGTACAGCGAAGTCCTTGAGGAAAATCTGCTGCCCTCTGCAAGAAAGCTGAAACTGGGATGCAAGTTCACCTTTCAGCATAGCAATGACTCAAAGCACACAGCCAAAGCTACACTGGAGTGGCTAAGGAATAAAAAAGGTAAATGTCCATGAGTGGCCCAGTCAGAGCCCCGTCCTAAATCTAATCAAATTTGTGACACGACTTGAAGATTGCTGTCCATCAATGCTCCCCAAGTAACTTGACAGAGCTTGAACAGTTGTGCAAAGTTGATCGAGACCTATCCCAACAGACTCACAGCTGTAATTGCTGCTAAAGGTGCTTCCACCAAGTACTAACTCAGGGGGGTGGAGACTTATCCAATTATGATCTTTCAGTTTTGTATTTTTAATAGCATTTTGTGTGGAGTATGGTGCGTAAAAAGTGGGGAAAAAAAAGCTCATTTAAATGCATGAAACTCTGAGGCACTGACACAGCTAAATGTGAAACAAGTTCAAAGGGGTGTAGACTTTCTATAGGCACTGTATAAAAAACAGTATGCTAAATGCTACTTGGCCTTTGGGCAGCTCTATAGGGCACTAACAGGTTTTCAGGACCCTGAGAACAGTTCAGCGACGATGTGCCAGGTTGTACCTGCAGTAACACACAGGAGAACGACACCTCTCCAGGTATAGAGATTTCCCTTGTTGTTGATATACAGCACCGTCCCTCAGAGTGATCTGGAAACGGCTTTATTTAAGGGAGTTCTCTCAGTAAATAGTTATTTATTTCTGCGTCTGTATTTATTCAAAGTTTCTGGTTAATGGATATAAATATTTAATAAAAATACTTTATTTGGAAAAGTCTGAAACCTTGCCATACACAGTGGTTATATAGATAAATATGTATATAAAAAATAAGCAAATATACATGATCATCAAAATCAAGAGAAATATCAATGCAGTGTCAAACTGCATATACATACACCTCTAGCTAAAAAAAAAACATATGGGACAAAACACAGCAACATTGTGAGAAGGTGGAAACAACCAAACAGAAGGTGTAAAGCAGGTGTAAAGACACTCCCACATAAGCAGAATTCAGCCCCTGTAGGCTTCTGCACATTATAGAATACGATAACAATAAAACCAGGCTGTGATAAACTACAGAAAATGGTAGATTGTGTATAAACCTGGCCTCTCTAATCGCCTCCTTGTGCGCCTGGAACATCTTGACGTTGTTCATGTTGGACTGCCAGTACTTCACATAGCCACCATGGTCCGCTGTCAGCATCCACATGTCATTATGGGACCAGGTCATGGCTCGCACAGGGCTGTCGTGGGCCTGGGGGGAGGGGGCACGGGACAGACATGGCAATTAAAGATCAGTCCTGAAGACTCACAGGTCAATTATTCAGAAAATCAACTAACAGACTCGAAGCATGAGTGGCCCATACATACATAGAAGAGAAAAAGAGAGAGAGAGACTTATTGGTGACAGCTTGCAAATAACTTATTTATTGCAAATCTTTATTGGAGTGTAAAAGAGAATAATTTACTGCACCACTTAACATTAAAACTGAAAATGTATGGTTTATTCTTAAAACACTATTTGCAAATTACATATATTTACTACAGTTTATAAGTAGTTTTGTGTGAAATTCTCACCACTTCCAACAATCAATTTATTCCTTGCGATAAAACTTTCAGTTACAGCAATGACCAATTTCAAATAAAATTGACATTGAATAGAAATAAACCCAAGAAAAGCAATGTTACCTGTAGGATGGTTTCAAAGTTGAAGGTAAGTCCATTCCATAGCGTGAACTCTCCACTGGAGGCCCCAGTAACAAGGCGCCTGCCTTCGGGGGTCCACTGCCATGGAAAGAAAGAAGCGGTTTTCAGTCTTTTTATTTTGTCATTTTCCTCTTGTGCATTTACATTGTCCACTTGCAAGCAGCTTTGGTATCACTGCGTAGTAACGAAATATGCAGCACTTTATAGATTCAGTAGTTGGATGGGCTCAGAAACCACACCTCATTTTTACATTTGTTTTCTGTTACACTGACCAAATTTAACCAGAATTACGGTTTTATGAAAAAGATCTTTACCATCAAAAAAACTCTCCAGCTGTGGCTTTAATGACTCACCCGGACGACAAAAACAGGGCACTTGACTTTGTTGGTAGAAGTTCTGACAAACTTGGTCGTGACTGCATTCATGGGGTTTTTTAGCATTCCCACTGGAGGAACAAGCTGTGGGAGAGGATACACTCATCAGCAACAGAGAAACACACTAAAACACAACTTTAATGAACTAACACACAGTGCAACTTGCCTCAGAAGGCTCTTACTTACATCATTGTAATAGCCAGCATCAGGCTGGATGACTCTGAGATCTCGATAGTCTCTCTGCCACAGACGATTCTGGGGAGGGAGGGAGATATATTAAATAAATAAAAACAAACAACCACCACCACACATTAGTCCAAGAACATTCAAAGCAACTCAACCTGTATCTGCAACAGTTTAACATTGCTATGAATTTCTTGCACTTAGCACCCGGGAACAGGACAGTACATAGCCAGTCATCCTTTAACATGTGCATATGTGACACATCCGATTTAGAATTAGGGGTCTGTTCTCCTGAGCTGCCAGGTGCATACCTCGATGTGGCGAATGACAGAAGGATTGTAGTCAATGGTTTTGCGATTCACTGCCTTTCTCATGCGCTTCCCATCAAAGGTGAGCTGCTGCATGGCCTGCTGCTGGGCAAAGTCGGGCCGCTTATAGAAGAGCTGCCGTGGAGCCTGGTGCTGGAACCGCGGCATGTGGAAGAACCGGGGTGGGGAGGTGATATCCGTCGCCATGGTGACACTGTGGTCAGCACACCTGGGGGGAGAGAGAGAAAGAGAGAGATAATTCTACAAAGAGCCACATGGTGCCACTATTAGGGGTTCGCGGTAACAATAACCGGTATTTGACAACCAATACTTGTATTTCTGGTTAAACTGATTCAGTGAAACGTCGACTGGAAAATGTTGGCTATTATCTCATGACAATCACTTTCCGTGAGAACTTGCAATGTGAGCTGTGTTCACACAAAAGAAAACATGGCAGTAGCACAGATTGAGCTACTTAAAATCTGCAAAGCAATGTCATGTGTGGAATCATTTCCTGATAAAAAAAAAAAAAATTAATAAGGATGGCTGTATAGCATCAAACATTGCAGTATGTTGTTTATGAAAGGCTGAAGTAAAATATGCTGCCGGTACCACCAACCTTACACACAGCGGTGTAGTCCTACATCTTCAAGTACTGGAAAATCAACTTAAATATTGATTATTCTAAAACTAAATTATACAAATTCACATTTTATTTGTATACTAAATTAGAGGTAACATTTAATAGGTAATGCATGCATTTCGCTAGTGACTTTTAGGCTACTCCCCCTTGATCAGTGCTGCCAGATTGGTGGATTTCCAGCCAAATTTGACTTGTTTTGAAAGCATCTAGCAGGTAAAAAGTCTTTTGTAGTTTGGTTATTTTTTTTACTTTTTATCCTGCATATTTTTTTCTATTCCTTTCGATTGAGGTCATCTCCTGCGCAGAACTTCAAATCACCACATGTGCCGTCTAGTACCACATCACCCTCCCCGTTTTATCCAGTAATTACAAATTACACAGAATGCACAGTTACCTTTTATTTGTCTCCAATGTAAGAACTATATTAGTGCAATTTTGTTTTTGCATTTACTTTTAAAGGCCATCTGCTGACAGTTCTGGATAATGAAATTTTACACTACATTCTGAATGTCTTTTTTCCTAGACCTACCGCATTTTGATCTCATTAGAAAAAAAAAAAATAATAAATAAATAAAAACACAGCGTTCTGGAACAAAGTTGTGAGAAAAAAACAAGCAAAGCAGATAAATAGTTTATGACATTACATGACTAAAATATGTAGCACTTATGCTAATAAATATATATATAAAATCTGAAAGGCAAGGTTAGTTGTTTACTCCAAACCTCGGGCCTCTGGACTGACCGATATATAAAGCAGCTTTAAACCCGCATTTATGGCCAGTCACAGGATGCATATTCTTAGTATAAAAATATAGTACAATAAAACACACAAATCCGTGTTTTTTGAGAATTTTAAGTAGCTTTCAAACCAGCACCGTTTTTCTATTTTTCAAATTGGGAGCACATGCACACACTTCAGAGGATCCAACAAAAATGAGTTACTGGGCATTTCACCGGAGACTAATTTTAACTGAACTTACAAAAACCATTGACCTTGTGGTTGACAAGTAGTCTTGATACTATTTGATTTTTTCGAGGTAAACAATATTTTGAGACCATTCTTACAAAGCATTAACATAAGCACATTTGTGGCTGTCTTGCAGCCAATTCTCCGATGTCCCTGTGTAAAAATGCACGTCACATTAGTGCAGAGCTCGCTCGGGCACCAGCGAATCTACAGGGTGGGCAAAGCAGGCGTCCGGCGACTCTGCCTCTACAGAGTGCTGCTCGTGAACGTTACAGTTTTTAACTTTAATCAAAATCTTTAAAATCAGTGAAGCACAACCTTCCTGCATTATTTAGAAGTATAAATACTCTGGTAAACATACATAAAAATCACAATACTCACACTTTGACAGTTTTTGTTTTATTTCCCTTTTAAAAAACAACCATTTCAGAAATAAAGCATTTTGAAACTGGTAAAAATGTAAATCAGTACATTAGTCAAATACACATTTAAGTGTATAGTAACTGAAGACGACATACCATGTCCATTATATATTTATTTTTGTGAGTTTAATCATCACGTGATTTTACTCCCATGAAAATCAACATGGCGGCTGCACCAACGAACAAAAAAAAAAAAGTAAGACAGAGCTAAAAGAAATCAGATTATCTATGAGGACGGTGTGACAGTATTCTTAAAGTTTTGCTGTAATTCGCATGATCATGTACGAGTCAATACCATTAAATATAATAATGCCAGTCGTAAACATGTAGAAAATAAGAAAGCAAATAAGATGGCAACAATGTCAAAGCACTGCATTCTATGCTGAAAACCTAAGACCTAAGGTACTGCGCTCAAGGCGGAGCTTTCTCGAAGTAAGCTAAATTAATTGCGTATTTCATTATTGTTTATTTTATTTATTTCTATGCTACCTGCCTTTTGAAGCCATAATTAGGAATTTTAAAACTATTAGCCGTTTCTTAATTGAATTATATTTTGTGATGACGAAGAAATGAGCTAAAAACTATTTTTCTAGCTATACAATCCTTAAAAGAATTGATCACTTTACTGTGTAAAGGATGTCTCTACACTACACACCGTTGGTTTCATAAAGACATTCTGTCTGGAAACACGGCTCTCTTTAAATCTTGCAAATAACACTCCAGAATTAGGAAATCGGGTAATACATAGCAGCAAACCTGTTTTAGAGCAACGAGTCAGTCAACATGCCTTTGTCAGCATTTCATATTTTATCCTGGTTATCATTATAATGTCAGTAAAACACAAAACTTAATTTGTACTGTACATAAGATTACTCTCACATGACATTGCTGGACTGTTACTAAACACTCATTTTTTGTTATTGTAAATGCCAGCAATAAGCTGAACAGGTCTTTTCAAAACATCTTTATTTGTAGACTGAACTACTGTGTTAGCAGAAGACTGTAAATATGATTCTCACAACTGTTCTGGACATTTGGTTTTCTAAACTTGTAATTCTTAGGTTTTCCTGCTTATTTTAATGCCAGCAATGCATCAAGTGATGTCTATAAACATTATGACAGGTTTGAAGTGTCTTCAGGTGCTTTACTATCTATTACAACAATAAGAGTAAAAGAATTGTGGTAATATTTACTAAGTTTACTTATAACTAGCAACATTATATTTATCTTCATATTTACTTAATATGTTAATAAAAAGTGAGAATAAATGGAATTGGCCATTTTTGAAAAACTGAATTTGTAATTCAAGAATGGAACAATTAGTAGCCCTAAAGATGGTTACAAGGCAGTTCAGATGCCAGTGTTTTATGCAGTACTGTAAAGCAATTTTTATGCAGGCCACCAGTTAAGCATGCAGTCTATGAATCCAAATTAACATGTATTTATACTAAAGTAATACAAAGATGACTACAAAAGATTTAGAAGCGAGTAGTTTTTGAGATTTACAATTATACTGTAAATACAGTATAATTGTAAATCTCGAAAAACAACTCACTTCTAAATCTTTTGTAGTTATCTTTGTATTACTTTAGTATAAATACATGTTAAATTCATATGTTTTTTTTTTCTGATTTATGTGAACGAAAAGACACACATTTGCCCGTTTTCCCATTGGAAATTGTGATATTTTGAAATATCACTGTCCTGGTCACAAAAACAAAGTTTGTGGGGAATAATAGCCATGTTCTATACTTTTGAGGCATAAGCAATTAGGAAATAACACTTACTACCCAGGAACAAAAATTGTGTTACATAGTGAATCAGAGGCAGAGACACAATAAATGTCCTGTTTAAATTTAAAGTAAATTGTGAAATTGTTGAGATACTTGTGTTGGAATATTGTTTCAAAAAAATTGTATAACACAACAAAAATATATTGAAAGGGTTAACGTGTGGCCGCAGGTTTCTCACTGATAATTTACCCTCTCAGTCAAAATGGTAAGTTTCTCAGTATCTATGGCTCAGATTGTAATTTGATATTGTACTTTGGTTAAGTACTGTATACGCAAAAAAATTATTTCAGATTAGATCCTAATTCAGTGAAATTAAGTTTTTAATTAAAAAAAGTGTAACATTTTTGGGGTATTGGTTATAAGATTATTTTTTTATCAGTGTCAGCAATGTTAGGATTGGTCAACTTCCATCATCCTATTGATTTTAATGTCTGTGGCCTCATGCTGCCAATAAGAACCAATATATAAACACATCTTCCATCTAATCCCAATACTAATCTTCACCAAGAAATCTATAAAATGTGTTCTGTTCCAACCCTTGAGAACTTACATAGCTAACTGCCAAACAGATACTGAACTCCGCCTTTTCAGGGGAGCACAGATCTAACATAGAAACTGAAATAAACTGACAATAATTAAAAGCAACAGAACCCTTCTGCATGGGAGCATTTAGGGATCTCAAACCAAAACCCAAGCCTACCAGGTCACCATAACACTTCAGCATACCACATTTAATAGTGTTCTCAAAGTCAAATGAAACACCTACAGATTTAACAAACCAGTACTGAAGTCCTAAAAATACCAACTGAAGAGATAGAAAAGCCAGATACAGTATAATCTGTTATAGATGCGGAGCACATGCAAGACAATCCAATCAGTTCAAGTGGTTTCTCTAGATCAGGGGTTCCCAAAGTTTTGGTGATGGAGGGCCAGTTTCCGAAGGTTGCATGGGATGGGGGGCCGCACATGAAAAAGTACCACTCGTGAAAACGAAATGCCCCAAATCATAAATTATTAATGAATATTAATACCACTGCAACACCAGCAGCTTTGAAATGTATTTGTACTTTATCCTTTGTCTTGGTGCCACAACAGGCTTAGTTTTGAGCACAAATATCATGCCGTCACATTTTACATTGTCCTGGTCACAACAACTAAAGAAGATAATACTGAAACAGATACTCTTCAAACTAGATCAATGAAACTATTTTGTGGGTCATTCTTCAGTAATGAGACAGAATGCATCTTGACTTTTACAACTAACCACTTCACTAAGGGCTGAATGTATGTAGTGAACTCCGCTTGATTCAAATCTCTGGGGACCATACAAATAGTTTGAGCTGTGCAAAGTTCAAATTAAATTGTCCCATGGTGTGGACATTTAGAGCTATTTCCGTAGTAAATGTGTAGAAATAAAACAGACGTTACTGTATTTTACCTTGATGTTTATTTATTTTTTATTTCTGAATACAACGAAATAATCACACATTTCTATTTAAAGTGCAGCATTAATTATTCATAAATTACCTGCCATTACATTGGCGCTTTTCATGCAATTACATACGATTGCTACGTAACATCCTACTAGCTACTATAATGTAGCCTAACTGCAGTCTTATTCAGAAACACTGTACAAAAAAGAAATGTTACAGTAACAATTTTTAACTGTAGCCGGGTACTGTTACAGTAGTACCTTCCCTAACAAAAGATCCAAGCTGAACACCAAAACTACAATACTGTACAAATAACATTTTCCCAATGTAGTTGAAGCTGAATACAGTTTTGCTCTTAAAATAAAATCTACAACAGAAAAAGTGCCTGAAAACTGAACCGTAACGTTTCTTGCAGTCGCTCTGTTAATATCACAGAAGCTAGCATTTTAGCTGCATAAAGTAATCTAACATTGTTTGGACTGTACCTTCACGTCTTGATATCACAGTCTTTGAGCATCTTCCCCAGTGGAATGCATTAGGAGACAACAAAATAATAAATTAAGAAAAATAGAAGCACTTTTTTTTCCCTTAGGAGGTTCTGTCTTTCCTTCAGCATGGCAAATCTACTGTGCACTATAGGCGTTATTTATTTGTTTATTTTTAAAGGGACAGTGCACATATGACCGTAACAATGTAATAAAATTGGCTTGAGAGGGTCCAGATTTGATCCAAAACATCTAAAAAAATGTATGTTAAAGAACTTTTATGAACTTTGGATTGCTGTGTATTATTATTTTCCCTCAAATTACATGCACAATTTTGTACAAAAAATCAGAAAATGTGAAAAGGGGGTTGGGGGGGTGGGGGTGGGCTTTGGAGGCCACACCAAACGTCCTCGCGGACCGCACTTTGGGAAGCCTTGCTCTAGATCATCAGTAATCTGCAGCAAAGACACACACCAACACCTGGAATGGAAACTGCCTAAAAGCACGTGATCTGTATCATCAATGTGGCACTGAAACAGTTAATGTTCCCTGCTGGACACCACCTGTAAATGGAACTACTGAGAGAATAGATGCTACGTCAAAGCATTTGACCCAGATATCGTACATTTGTACTGTATTATTCATATTGCACTTTAATAAACATTACATACTTAAAATGAAAAGCATTTTATTTTGAAACATTTTATTTAATATATAAACCACAACACAACATATTCAACTTGTTAACTTCATTAGAACATGTCATACCCAAATTAACTGGTTTCAGGGGTCCACCAGATATGTGAAAATCAATTTTTGGGGTTTTGTGCTTTTGATCTTATTTTTGTTGCTTTGTTTATTTTTAAATTATGCTTGCAATGTGGCAAATCATTGAGTCCAGGTGTCAATAGCTAGATTGCAAGGTAAAGCAGCGAAGCTCATTCAACATTGTTCGCGCAACAATGAAAGACTGTTAAGGAGGAAGAGAGTTGGTAAAGTTCAATACAAAATTGCGGAAACTGACAATCCCAGGTTTCATTATAAATCAACAAAGTCAGCTAAATTACAATACCAAAGATAAGCAGTTCTCCAAATATATTGATGCAGTAATTATGTTTAAATGCATTTCTGAATAAAAACTTTTAATTATTTTTTGGTTTGCCAAGACCATGGCATTAAAAACATGAGAAATATAGTAGCCTCAACCCCCTGCCAGTACAATCAAATACAATAGTAGTAATATTATTAACAAATCTAGGACTACCATTAAAAATACATCCATGACAATAGTTTTTATAGTACCCAAGGTTGAGAATCAATTTCTCCACTCTAATAGTTTCAACTGCACAACCATAAAAAGGAACAGTTAATACCTGAAGTTAAATATCAAAAGCAGGCAGGTATTACAAAAAAACTAAAATGCTCCATTTTATTAAAAGGTAAAATTGTTTATAAATGCTAAGAGAGTTTTCTTATCCACTTGTCATTCATATGGTTTGGTGTAAATTCTGTTTTGGTTCTATTGTTTATACACTGAAACCATTTTTAAAAGGCAATGACAAACCAAATTTCATATCCACAAGCCTTGCTTATGAAGACCAACACAAAATGCTTAAGCAGGCACAGAGACCAGGACACTATGTCACTTAATTCAATGTGTCACACCTTCATCCCGTTTGAGACTACTGCAGATAATTGCATTGTTTTGGACTGTCTGAGCATATAGAAAAGCCATAACTACTTCAATATGACAGAGGTCTGCTTTAAACTTTTGGCAAGATTAATGACTATTGATGATATAAAATGCCACAGCCTCTTCCTAAATAGGCATGTTGCATTAGTTTTCTAGAATGCTGCATGTGGCTCTGTATCTTGGCGAGCCAAAAAGTTTTTAAAAGTATAGTTCACAAGTTTCAAGGATGTGATGAACAGAGGCAAGACAGAACTGGAAAACAAACATGAATGATATGTGATGAGAGTAATTTACATCTGTAAATCCAAGAAATTCAAGCAGACTATTGATCAAAGAGTCTTCAGTGAGCTTTAAGCTCCCTCTTATGGAAGGTGTTGGTAAATGTTATGTTTTTATGACATCCCACCCTAAAATTTAAAAAAGCATTTACAGCAAGTTGGACAGTCAGGTGAAAGAAACAAGGAAAAACACAGACTGGTAGAACATTTGTACAGTTCAGTAATCATGGATACCTACAATACATAACTGGGAAGAATTGGTTTTACTGCCTGCAAAATGTACTATTCACCTCTAGAATGTTTATTTGCATATGGGTGAGAGCACTGCATATGGTACCCTGGTTGAAGAGAATAAACTGCTATCAAACTTCAAGAGAATCATCGAAAACAGCCATATACTGAAGGTGAAAACACCATCTTAACGTCTGTGGACATCTTTATTCTTATTATGGTTAAAACAATGGAACTTAATTTTACTCGACAGAATAATAAATTGTTGTACCAAATATAAAATGACAACATCTTACAGTACTAACCATCATGGAAAACAGAAGTGACATTATCTTAATGTAGCAGCTATATTTGGTCTCAAGTCCCAGTTTAATGAACAATGCAAACATAAAACCGCCTCAGCTGCAAATTCAAAATAGGAGCCGTCAGCGCAATAAAATGATTATTATTATTCTGATTATATAAACACACTGTACCCACATTTATAGTGTGTATATACACAACACACACATTTTATATATAAGTAGGCCTTCACAATCTGCAACAATTTTTGCAAAAGTGTAATTCAGGCCAGTAGTTTAGCAATATTTAAATATATTTACAGTTGGTTTTCATTCAGGATTAAAAACTTAAATATGATTGAATTGCCATTATCCCCTTACTTTAAATGTCCGTATTTTTACCACAACAAAACCAAAAAAGTAGGAAATACTTTAACATAGTATTAGTGTTTATTATCATTATTGTCTATCTTAAGATAAAAGGCAAGTGTTTTTTTCAGTTTATCCATAAATGCAACACAGCGCCTCTGCATTTTGTCTAACAAATGGGAGCAACATTTCTAAGGTTAGCTCATGTTCAACTGTGTAGAAATTGCACCAGGGCTTCTCAAACCAGGTCCTGGGGACCCCCTGTGTCTGCTAGTTTTTGTTCCAACTGAGCTCTCAATTACTTAACAAGACCCTTAAATGAAGTGTTAACTTGCTTAATTAGACATTTTTACTTGTTCTCAGCTCCTACAAAGTTGCAATGTTCAAATTGCTTATAAAATGTTACAGCTAACTTAATCTGCAACTGTTTAAGAGCTAAAAACAAGTAAAAATGTCTAAGAAAATTCAGTTAATTTAAGCGTTTAAGCAATTGATAGCTCAGCTGGAACAAAAACAGACACAAGGGGTCCCCAGAGAAGCCCTGATAAACGCTATTACAATTGAACAAAACGGTCCCATGGCGTAGCGGTAAAAGCCAATGCCTTCAGCGTAGGGAGCTACGTCCTCGCAGTCTCCAATGCAATTGGCCACATTGCCGGTAAGGAGATTTTAATTTCCTGGTCAAGGATCTCACCGCCTCTAGGTGCACGTCTCTTGGTGCGGACAGCTGTGTTCCTCCGAAAAGTGAAATTGTCATCATGCAGAGGCACAGAGTGTAAAAAAGCAGCTGCTACAGGGGGGAAGGGGGTGCTGGTTATTACAATACATTTAGGGTATCTTTCAGTGTACAGTAAGTAATTATATTTACTACCCCCTTTTTTTTTTTTTTTTTTTTTTTTTGTTTTTACATTTTACCTTTCTGTAGCACTACTGGTCAAAACAAAATGCTTTTTTAAAATGTATTTATTTTTATTACCTCATCCTTGCATTATATACGCTGGCCCAAAAGTGCAAGTCAGTGTCATCTTAAAGTGAAGGGTGACGAATACAGAAGAGAGTACAACAGAAATAAAAATTAAAAGGGCGGCGAACACAGAAAAGCATGACAAATAAAAAGAGGTGATGGAAATAAAAATGCTGCCCCATTTTATTTCTGTTGTACGCTTTTCTGTATTCGGCACACTTTTCTGTGAATTCGACATGCATCTTTGTAGATTTGCCTGAACTTTTTAAGATGACACTGACTTGCACTTTTGGGCCACCGTAATTATATCTAGCTTTAAACATGAATTGATGTCAAGTCTTGCTTGATCCTTGTGTTTATCAAAATGGGAACAAATACAAAACGTTTTATTGTGATACAGTATCCTTCCTGCTCTTTGTGAATCAGATACTAGAGTTGTTGCTATTAAAATTAATTTTACTTCTCTTTTAATCAAAACGCAATTTGCACAGAAACTGAATAATTAAAACAATAAAATAAACCTGCCTTGGGCCAGTAGCCACAGTTCATATAATAAATAAACGCAGAGGCAGTTTTTCCCCTCCTAAAAAAAAAAACCCTGCATTTTCTTAACAATTAAATTGTTATTAAGTTAAACTACATGTTTCTTTCTGTGGCTATTAGCTTTATATATGAATCCGAAGCAAAATTACAGAACCCCCTACACTTTGGCCTTGGTGTCTTCTACAAATATATTGAACCC
This sequence comes from Polyodon spathula, assembly GCF_017654505.1. Taxonomy (NCBI): domain Eukaryota; kingdom Metazoa; phylum Chordata; class Actinopteri; order Acipenseriformes; family Polyodontidae; genus Polyodon; species Polyodon spathula. The sequence goes on from NC_054544.1 coordinate 43,455,618, forward strand.
TTGCCTTTTTTTGCCAATTTAGAGCCCTGTGTGTGTAAACTACAGTTAATTTTACTCACCACGTGTGTTATTAGAATGATTTTGAAATTGACTGAAGTTGCTAAATTTTTGTAACTGCCCATACATACAAAATATTTGAAAAACAAAGTTGGAAAAAAAAAATACAAATTTATATTGGGAGCAATAGTACAGCAACAGGTGAACATTTGAATGAAAACACATTCAAATTACACTTCAAATCAAACTGCACTTTGAGATCATAAGCAAGAAAGAAAATGCACACAACAGATGACAAAGATGCACATTTGAATAGCCAGACAAAGTAAGCAAACCAATTGTCTATGTTTCCAAAAAAGTTTGGTTATTTGTTTAAGGGTACAAACCTAGGCTACCCCACAGCCTCAATATGAATGAATGAGAACAGTTTAACACACGTAGGTGACATACTTCCCTTCCACGCCTACATATTCAAAATAGCAACATATGTACAGTATATAACAAATTATCAATTAAATATTTAATCACAAGTAATAATTTTCTATAAATATGCACAAAAATGTAAGTGCGACATACAGATAGAAAGCTATGCAATGTTAATACCAAGCTTAATGACAACTGGATAAGCGGTTCTCCAGATATGGTAAAATCTGATGGTGACATTTGCTAACTGACTGCCTTCACTATATCCCCTACAGCCACTGAGGAAAAAAAATGACTCCCCAGATATATGGAAAGATGCAGACAAATGTTGCCTCCATATAACCTGATTCTTCACCTGAGCTAAAGAATTTGCTTTTTATGTTTCAGCACAACTAGATAAGCGGCCGTCTAGATATATAAAATAAAAATGTGTACTACAGAGTGGGCCAGAGTCAGACTATCTAAGATTATGATACACTTAAGAACCTGTGGTAAAGATCGCTGGAAAGACAAACAGCCTGCATAAACCCGGAGATGATGACACATTCCATTATTTGTGCCAAAGAAGTTTGTGACATTTGGACAAGCTGGGGATAAAAAGGGGAATTAAAAAGCAAAGTGTTTTATTGAAAAACTATGAATCTGTATTTTACTAAGATTTCATAACCACAGATTAAGACTTCAGTGTGCAACAGTCTTAAACCACTAACACCTGGACATTGTGTATTACTAAACTTTCTAAAACAGGAAATGAATTAAACTGCTATGCAATGGGAGTCTCTTTTCCATCCCTGAAAGAGAAAAAGTAAGTCAGCCAGACAGGTATAAACACACACTAATTGGGAGTACCTGCTGATACTGATGATGGGGTAAGATTATAGACTGAAAAACTCACTTTCTAGCACACTGTCAGGGTACACAAAAATAACTTCATTCCAATTACTATTTTTTTTTTTTAAAGTTACAACACACACACATAGATATTATTGATTTACATAAAAAAAGGCATGGCATAATTTTAAAGCTTTGTAGACCCCTCTCCCCCCAGTATCCCATCCTTTATACATGACATTTTCTCTATTTTAATTAAGAAATATGATTGCATTGGGAAACGGTGAAACAAAGCCTGGCATCTATAAAGTCTTTAACATTATCACATTTTCCTTGACCCTTTTAGCAGGGTGCTTTACTGATCTACATTTTTTATTATTTATATTTTTTATTGTTTGCGATCAGTCCAAAAAGTGAAGCTGCTAGATTTAAAAAATAAAATTGTGTGGATTAAACAGTTCAATTTTATTTACTGATTTTATTTATCATCAATTTGTATAAACCAGTGATGATGACAATATTTTAAGTGTTTGACAGGATGCATCAGATATTAGAATTAGCTGTTACAATGAAAATAAAGCATGTGGCATTTTAATGTATAACGTGAAGTTATATACAAAATAGATTCAAGTAGTCTAATGTTTTAATAGGCCATTCTAAGCATTCTTCAATTACATCAATGGATTTAAAGAAAACACGTGGAGGCTGGATGAAATAAAATTGGAGCACACAAAGTTATTTCAGATAGGAGTCTGTAATATTGTTGTCTGTTCCTCACACATTTTAAATGTACACCAGGCAAGATCACATTGCATCATGAAATGAGGATCAAGCACGCAAGGAATGGACACCTGCATTTTCTTATAAACCGAGTTCAAATTTCTCCCCATCATAGTGAATTGCTTTGGCAGGGATAGAAATAAGACTCATACTGCAGAAGTTTTACTATGAGCTTGACTTGCTACACCCTATAGGTAACAAGCTCAGGTGTGTTATTAAACTCATAGTAAAACCAGAAATGCATTAAAGTGTCATAAAATTCAGTTATTACACTGCAGTACAGCAGGTTCGGTTTTTAACTAGGAATCACATCCGGTCTGTAATGAACAGACCGCTCTTTTACACAATAAGAAAGGACCAGTGAAGGAGTGCTCTGTATCAGTACTCCAGAAAGGACGGTACAAATTTACCATTTTAGTACAACCTTGATTTTCAGATATGCACACACATGCTTTTTATTCCGATACCGGCCGTACACCAGTAAGTACATATTTTAACAATACTACAATCAGCCTACATGCACGTTACTTCACCATGAAATGTGTAGTCTTGGTACATTTATTTAAATGATTACATTATGTAAACAGCAAAATAAACCACAAGAAAAGCAACATTGATTTCTTTCAATATAAACAAACCAGTATTTTTTAAATCTCAGTGACTGGCGTAGTAGAATCACCACCAGTCCAGTGTTTGTAATCACGTTGTCAGGGAGTAAAATAATGCTGGTACCTGGCATATACACTCTGTACAAAGAGAAGAATTGGAACTCGTGAATATCTTCACACAATTCACTGGTCCTCCTCAAGATAATACCCATGCCGTTTCTCGAACATTTTCCCAGAGAAGCGCTTGTGTTCATTTATTGACACAGCGGTAATTCTCTAATGGCGACAGGCTCTGGTCTGGCTCTTCCACCACAGGCCCTCCTTCACTCACCCACTCTATCTGCGACTCTGTCCCCGGGAAGGTTCTCCTGGACCGGTCCCTGGTACTGTGCACAGCCCCTGGTGTGAACTAGCCAGCTCTCCGCTATTGCTTTGGGAGTTTCTCTAGTCTCTTTCTTTTCGCGTCTTTCTTGCAGTCAGCCGAAGGCCTCCATCTCTCTGCGCAAGAACATGCGTCATCGCGTACGCGGCGGGAGAAGACGACGTCAACGTGCACATAACAACAAAAGACGTGACTATACAGGTCCGGCCTGAAAATGCGGTTGAAGAAAGCAGAAGTGTGAAAGAAATTGACATTCCTTTAACCAAGGATATACGAATATTGTTGAATACAAAATTAAACATGTTGTTAGGTTTAGTCCAAATAATATGTACTGGTAAAGCAGGTGGCAGAAATTACACATCGTCTGGCCGGTGAAAATGCCCCGTCAAAATGGAATTGGTGATATAAATTTGACATAAATATACTTTAAACATATGTGATAAACAAGATCAGGAAGTAACGCGCAGACATTTTTAACATGTATTAAATCAATACAGATGCCACACAAAATAATGCAATAATCTGGTATTACAAAAACGAAAAACTTGTAGATTTACAAATATTGTATAGTAATTAATATCGATTAAACAATACAATGTAATTGCAAAAACAATACAATACACGTATTCCGTGTGAACATAGCACTGTCATGTTGTTATGGTCACTCCTGTTAAAGAAGATATGTACCAATAATGCTAAAGACTGCCGATACTAAATACAAAATGTATATTTTATTAAAATAAAAAGTAGGCTACTATATTGTAAAGCTGCGTTAAATAAACCACTGTTAGGGGCCCAACAGAAAACAACTTTGTCACTGAATTTATTTCGTTTCTTTTAATATTAGTAAATATATCACTATTGAGTGCTTTATAAAGCTATGGCCAACAGTTTTGCTTCACCTTGTAGAATGAACTAAAGTAATTTAGCTTCATAAATTCGACTGAAACCTACTGAATAATGTATGTTAACATATTGAATTACATACTGCTTTGCAATCTTCCATATAGTTAAAAAACTGAAACAAATTGAAAAATGGCACATTTTGAAATCTAACATTAAATGCTGTACTACTATTATGGCTTTCTGTAGACATTTGCTATATCATTTAGTAGTTTCTTTGATTACACAATGTAAAATAACAAGATTCTAAATTTCATATATATATATATATATATATATATATATATATATATATATGTGTGTGTGTGTGTGTGTGTGTGTGTGTGTGTGTGTATGTGTGAACATCATTTAGATCATTTATTTTATATCATGTCTCAATCCTAAAATTCAAGGTGGTGCATAGCTATAGTTATGGATAAAAAAAAAGTATCAAAGATCACAAAAAAGTCTAAAACTTATATTAACTTCCCATGAAAATATGCCATGCTTTACAGTAAATACCAACTGTGTGAGCTTGAAATGGAAAAGGCAAGCCTCTGCCCAGTCTTCAAGATGCTCAGGTTAATATTGTGATGGAGCATTCACTGATTGTTTATCAGACACCTGTCTGTAGCACAAACATAAAAAACATGGTACCAAAATCACTTAAAATGTAAATGTTCAAATGTATTTATTCAAGAAATGACATATTATCACAGTGGAGCTGGTGACAGGACTGGGTTATTGTGTTTGCATTGTGCACAGCTGTGTGCAGGACTGGGTTATTGTGTTTGCATTGTGCATAGCTTTGTACAGGACTGTGATTGTGTTTGCATTGTGCAGAGCTGTGTGCAGGACTGGGTTATTGTGTTTGCATTGTGCAGGACTGTGAGATTGTGTTTGCATTGTGCAGAGCTGTGTGCAGGACTGGGTTATTGTGTTTGCAATATGCAGATCTGTGTGCAGGACTGTGTGATTGTGTTTGCATTGTGCAGAGCTGTGTGCAGGACTGGGTTATTGTGTTTGCAATATGCAGAGCTATGTGCAGGACTGCTACTGTGTTTGCATTGTGCAGAGCTGTGTACAGGACTGGGTTATTGTGTTTGCATTGTGCAGAGCTGTGTGCAGGACTGGGTTATTGTGTTTGCATTGTGCAGAGCTGTGTGCAGGACTGGGTTATTGTGTTTGCATTGTGCACAGCTGTGTGCAGAACTGTGAGATTGTGTTGGCATTGTGCAGAGCTGTGTGCAGGACTGTTTTTGTGTTTGCATAGTGCAGAGCAGTGTGCAGGACTGGGTTATTGTGTTTGTATTGTGCAGAGCTGTGTGCAGGATTGTTATTGTGTTTGCATTGTGCAGAGCTGTGTGCAAGACTGTTATTATGTTTGCATTATAGAGAGCTGTGTGCAGGACTGGGTTATTGTGTTTGCATTATGCAGAGCTGTGTGCAGGACTGGGTTATTGTGTTTGCAATGTGCAGAGCTGTATGCCGGACTAGGTTATTTTGTTTGCATTGTGCAGAGCTGTGTGCAGGACTGGGTTGCACGACCCTGCAGTCGATTGCTGGACACACCTGTTCAGGTGCTGTGGGGTTAGTGATCCTGAAAACAGAAATACAGAAAGAGAAACACAGGAAAGCAAAGAATTCCAATGTACATGGTCTTGGTCATAGTTAATATTTGTAAGATTTGCAACCCTGGTGAAATTTGAAAGAAATATTTATGAGTAATTTAAAAAGAGGCCATTTAAATGCTTGAAGGCAATTCTGACTGGTCGGGTGGTGAAGGTGTTTGGGTGTGGAAACAATACACAGTCCAAAGCTGAGATTGTGAGTAACAGTGCAATTTATTTACAAGACAAGTTATATATAATCCAATGGGAAATGCAGTGAATTCTGGTGCAAGTGCTCGGGAAACAAAAAAATAATAACAATCGAAAAAGTGTCCACAAGTACGGTCCTCTGTGACGGTGCTCCTTTTTCACCACGTCTTTCGGTCTGTCCATCCACGCTTTTTGTGTCTTTGTTTATTCTGCAATCCACATTCCATTCACCTTGCTTCATTCACCAACCTAGTGTTATGAGACCATGCCCCTCAAGTGAGCCGAATGCCACTACCTATTACACAGATGCTCTCAGAGATGGCTGACTAGAGTAACAGAACCCGGACCACAAATGCTGCCCTCCTTTACCAGGATGGCGGCCTAAAATGTGATTGCATCACGGTCCTGCAGATCCTGGCAAAGGAAACCTTCTGCTGGCTCATTCGGAAGGTTAAATTGCAGATGGGACCCCCTTCTGGCCACCACAGCAATTCATTCCACACATGAGATGTAGAAAGGCACATTGGCCCATATTAGATCTCAATTTGAGGATTTTAAAAGCAGACACATCATCTGATCTAAGTGTCCAAGGTAGCCCGGAGCATTTCCAGTGTGTACAGCTTATAAACTAAACACAACAAATACGACAGGAGTTGTAATCTGCATTCAGTATACATTTTGCAGCACTATTATAGATGAGCAGCATCATCTACTAAAGAAAATATAATTTGGGTTACCAATCGAGGACGTCCTTCTGGAACATAAACATTAGAAGTGAATAATGCTCTAGATACTGTAAAAAGCTGAACATGTGTTTTAATAAGCATGTGCAATTCCATGTATATAAAATGTATTACATTTATCAAAAGGATAGTTTATCAAAGAAAAAAACAAATGAATGCACATTCTCAGTTCAGTATCTAAATAGAAAATAAGCAAGGATGGGGGTGTGGCAGGGAATTAAAAGGTAGAGCTAGTTTGTTAGGAATTTGCTAGGCTGGGTTGTTTCTGTGCATCAACCGAGCATTAATACAGAGGAGAAAGAAAATATGGCATTTGTTGATCCAGGGAAAAGAGGTGAGTTACCTTTTTATTATGCCCTGCAAAAATAATTCAGGAAAAAAAAAAAAAAAGTAGAAAATGTCCATATGAAACTGCGTACAAGGCTTTGACCCATCCCCCTAAGCTGGCTTGCTGTTTTTAGAAAGTATGTCCTCCATTTTGTATTTGTTTCTAACGCCTGTTTTGTTGTTTTCATTGCATATTTCAAAGTTTAACATTTCTCATCTGAAGGCTATTCTTTTTAAGTTTTGTTGCCATTGCAGTATTTTTTCAGTTTAACATTTTCCGTTAAGACTCATCTGTGAAACATCTGAATGTAAAACTGCTGAGAGTGCAAGCAGGAACCAAAAAAAAAAAAACTGCATTGAAACCTTTTTGGGCAATGTCTAATTTTTTTTACTACATTGCTAATCTTTTAAAACGGCTGCTAAAGGAAGGCAGATATAATTTCCTACTCATATATTACTGTAGTAACTCAGGTCTACATTGTATGTTAAGACAAACCCTTGACAGTTGTTAATGTAATGGTATATATAGGTATACACATTTAGGGAAAGCACTTTATCTAACAGAAAAAAAAAAAAAAAACATGCAAATTACCAGTGCCCCTAAAGATTGGTAAACCCAACTGCCCTTTTTGTAATTATTTTTGAAAATACAAGTTTTAATTCTTGTGTAGGAAATAAATGGCAAACATTTCAACAAGAGACATAGGACCCATTTTTCCCTGGTTGCCCTGATTGAGAAGTGGGCACTTTGCCTACCAGTTGGAACAAGGTGGAACCTTTTAAAACGAAACATGCTGAGTTGTTTTTCCTTTAACTAGAACTCCCAAAAGCAACTTATATTTTCAGTGTGTTCTTGACCAGAAGTGGAAAAAAGGATAACAAATAGCTATGATTATACAATTAAAAATCAAATAAGTCACTGAAACAAAGTTTGGATAAAATAAATTAGAAAACTTGGGAGTCAACATGGTGTAATCATTGATAGAAATTGGGTTCAATGGCATGGGTGATATGTGATCAAACACACTTCATGCACAAGTACAGCAAAGTTACTTAATCATATATTTCCACACAGTGATCACTACCTTCTAGATAACTGACTGCAGTCACAGTTAGGGAAACACACACAGTCAACTGACCTCTTTAACTGCTTTTGTAGTACTATGTAAAGCAAGCATTGCCTTTAAGTTTCATTACAGAAAAATCGATTTAAGAGATGGATAGAGAGTTATTAGATCCCTTAAAAAGATGAGATTTTATCAAATTTTATTTAACAATGACAAACTGATAAGAAATTAAAACTATGTTATAAATCACTGTCACAAAGATGGCTGGAGTGGGGGACGTCAGACCAGAAACAGGAACCAAGAAATAAACGGACAGAGAGAGGTGGAGTTTGCTGGAGCTGAGCGAATGGTCTCGCTCAGCATTTAATAATGCACAGACAGACAGAAAATAAACGGTTGTAACAAACAAAAACGGAGGACACGGCACTGGTAGCCAAAATAAACAGATGAAACTAAAACAGACTAAACAAACAGTGGACTAACAGACAAACAACGTGAGTGAAAACAACGGTTATATATATGACTGTTTCGTTTTCTCGTTTTTAATTCTCTCCTCTACACACCCGTTCTCCACTCACCGAACACACAACCCCGAGTGAGTGAAAACATGCAGCTTTTATGCAGCTGTACCGAGACTTGATTGCTAATCAATCATTCAATTGGAGTCGCGGTACAACTGCCCATGAATTAATAAAGTGCAATTCCCCGTGCTCACATATTATTTTACTTGCACGTGAAGTGCTGTGCAATTCTCGTGTCTAAATCCAAATATACATTTTAAACACTAATGTTACACAGACCCGTTTATATCCCGTGTACCAATGACTATACACCAACATTAACACACAACATAAATACACACAGGGGCAGGCACTTTGCCACAATCATATATATAATACCAATCTCGGTTCCAGCAGGCAGGCTCCTCACATAGGGCGAGGCAATCCACACACAGGCGGAGGGCGGACGCGAACCCGGGACCTCTTGCACTGAAGCATAGCACTGATACCACTGTACAAAAGAGCTGGCTCTTTTGCAAGGAGTGTATATGGGGCTTTTGTCTTTGAATGTGATTACGTCACCTACCAGCCCTGCTGCTGCCTTTCCCCTGAGCCTCAAGTCCGGCCCGGAGTTGCTCACCAAGCTACAGTCTGACAAGTGCGTGCCGGGGTACCTGCGTTCACTTCTGACACCAATGTAGCGAACCTTGGTTCCCACAGGCAGAGGCTGGGCGCGAACCCAGGACTTCTTGCCCTAAAGCATAGCGCCGATACCTCTGTACAAAAGAGCTGGCTCCATTGTAAGGAGTGGATAGCAGGTTTATGTCTTCGTATGTGATTACGTCACCTACTATCTGCTGCTGCCTTTCCCAGTGCATGTGATTACGTCACCTACTATCTGCTGATATATATATATATATATATATATATATATATATATATATATATATATATATATATATATATATATATATATATATAGTACTGTGCAAAAGTTTTAGGCAGGTGTGAAAAAATGCTGTAAAGTAAGAATGCTTTCAAAAATAGACATGTTAATAGTTTATATCAATTAACAAAATGCAAAGTGAGTGAACAGAAGAAAAATCTACATCAGATCAATATTTGGTGTGACCACCCTTTACCTTCAAAACAGCATCAATTCTTCTAGGTACACTTGCACACAGTTTTTGAAGGAACTCGGCAGGTAGGTTGGCCCAAACATCTTGGAGAACTAACCACAGTTCTTCTGTGGATTTAGGCAGCCTCAGCTGCTTCTCTCTCTTCATGTAATCCCAGACAGACTCGATGATATTGAGATCAGGGCTCTGTGGGGGCCATATCATCACTTCCAGGACTCCTTGTTCTTTTTTACGCTGAAGATAGTTCTTAATGACTTTCTTTGTATGTTTGGGGTCGTTGTCATGCTGCAGAATATATTTGGGGCCAATCAGATGCCTCCCTGATGGTATTGTATGATGGATAAGTATCTGCCTGTACTTCTCAGCATTGAGGAGACCATTAATTCTGACCAAATCCCCAACTCCATTTGCAGAAATGCAGCCCCAAACTTGCAAGGAACCTCCACCATGCTTCACTGTTGCCTGCAGACACTCATTCGTGTACCGCTGTCCAGCCCTTCGGCGAACAAACTGCGTTCTGCTACAACCAAATATTTCAAATTTTGACTCATCAGTCCAGAGCACCTGCTGCCATTTTTCTGCACCCCAGTTCCTGTGTTTTCGTGCATAGTTGAGTCGCTTGGCCTTGTTTCCACGTTGGAGGTATGGCTTTTTGGCCGCAAGTCTTCCATGAAGGCCACTTCTGACCAGACTTCTCCGGACAGCAGATGGGTGTACCAGGGTCCCACTGTTTTCTGCCAATTCTGAGCTGATGGCACTGCTGGACATCTTCCGATTGAGAAGGGAAGTAAGCATGATGTGTCTTTCATCTGCTGCAATAAGTTTCCTTGGCCGACCACTGCATCTACGGTCCTCAACGTTGCCCATTTCTTTGTGCTTCTTTAAAAGAGCTTGGACAGCACATCTGGAAACCCCTGTCTGCCTTGAAATTTCTGCCTGGAAGAGACCTTGCTGATGCAGTATAACTACCTTGTGTCTTGTTGCTGACTCAGTCTTGCCATGGTGTATGACTTTTGACAGTAAACTGTCTTCAGCAACCTCACCTTGTTAGCTGAGTTTGGCTGTTCCTCACCCAGTTTTATTCCTCCTACACAGCTGTTTCTGTTTCAGTTAATGATTGTGTTTCAACCTACATATTGAATTGATGATCATTAGCACCTGTTTGGTATAATTGTTTAATCATACACCTGACTATATGCCTACAAAATCCCTGACTTTGTGCAAGTGTACCTAGAAGAATTGATGCTGTTTTGAAGGCAAAGGGTAGTCACACCAAATATGGATTTGATGTAGATTTTTCTTCTGTTCACTCACTTTGCATTTTGTTAATTGATAAATATAAACTATTAACATGTCTATTTTTGAAAGCATTCTTACTTTACAGCATTTTTTCACACCTGCCTAAAACTTTTGCACAGTACTGTATATATATATATATATATATATATATACGCATACACACACACATTGCTCACATTTATAATGCTGTAGTGGGGAGCCACAGGAGACTGTGCTAATTGTGTTCCGATTTATAACAAATATAAAAGAGCTACTGTAATGGCATCATGAAGCAAGTGGGAGCCACAATCCTACCATGTTATAACCGATTCCACACTATAACAGGGCTCGTTATAACGGGTGAGCACTGTTTGTGTGTATATATATGTATTTCTTTTTCATACAAATGTATTATGACTGTTCTCAAGATCAGACAAATTAAACACATTTGAATAATCTGAATGGCAGTTTGTCAGATTTAGATGATTTGGGGATTTCCCCAGATCTGTAATCTCGTGAAACAATCTTTTGACCTGGATTAAACAATGCTTTTCTTTTGCAGGGTTTGAAAGTCAATCCTGCTCAGGTCAGGGTAGTGATTCAGAGTTAAGGATTGTCCTGGTTGGGAAAACTGGAGTTGGGAAGAGTGCAACAGGAAACACGATCCTGGGAAAAGAAGTGTTTGTTTCAGCAGTCTCATCATCCTCAGTACCAAAAGAGTGTGTCAAGAAAACCAGAACAGTGAATGGCAAACAGGTTTCTGTAGTTGACACACTGGGCATGTTTGATACAGATATCCCTTCTGATAAAATTAAACATGAGATTGCTAAATGTGTTGTGATGTCTGCTCCAGGGCCACATGCTTTCCTGCTGGTGATTCAGGTAGGAAGATTCACAGCAGAGGAGAAGCAAACATGGAAGGTCATTAAGGAGGTTGTTGGTGAGGGGGCAGTGGCCTACATTATGGTCCAGTTCACCCGCGGGGATGATTTGGGAAAGAAGACGATTGATGAGTTCATTAAGGAGAACAAAGACCTCCAGCAGCTTGTTGAGGAATATGGGGAGAGGTGTCATGTTTTCAACAATAAAAAGATTGAAGGTCGAGGTCAGGTTGAAAAAAATCAACAAAATGGTAAAGAAAAATGGTGGCCAATATTACACAAATGAGATGTATGAAAAGGCAGAAATGATCAGGCGACAGCAACAGGAGTTTATGAAAAAAATGGAAAGTGTACTACTGGAACTGGGAGCAGAGAAACTGGAGCGTGAGCAGAGAAAAGATAAGGAAATTAGAAATCTTAACAAATAGAACAGAAAAGAAATTATAAAAGTGAAGGAGAAACAAAAAATACAGGAGATTACACAGACAAAAGAGATGGTGGAAGAGCTCAAGAAAGAACTGAAGAAACAAGAAGAGGAACTAAAACGACTGGATTGTAAAGTAATAGAAGTGAAAAACAAATGGAAACAGTTTGAACAGGAGATGGGGATAAAGCAAGAGGAAATCAATCAGAGTTACAAGGAGGAGAAAGAACAGTCCTATGATTATATATATATATGGCAAAGATGACAGTAGTAGGAGCAGCAGGGGCAGCAGTAGTTGGAGCTGCAGCATTTGCAGGAGCATCTTTAGCAGTACCAGCAGCAGCACCAGCAGCAGTATTCACGTTTGGAACTGCAGGAGCAGGAACAGCTGCAGCAGCATTATTAGAAGGAGCTGGAGCAATGGCAGCAGCAGCAGCTCCATTTCTACCAGCAGCTGCAGGTTGTTGTATACAGTAATGTCCTGTTGATTGAAGGAAGACGTCACTATCCATGTTGTTATCTGTTTTTTAAATGATTGTTAAATGATCATTTACATAACTTTGTTTAGAGAATGTCCTGCATCTATTTTATATTGCATATTTTATAATACAAGAATGCTGTGCTTGCAGTCAAGTGAGATCTATTGCAAATGCACACTGATGTAAAGGGTAGTTTGATTAACACTGCTGAAATATATAAAGCAATGTTGAAAGGAAAGATTATTTTCTGTTTCTTGTTTAGTTCCCTCTTCTGAAATATAAATTTGGTTGCAGGTGAATTAGCTTGGAGAGGACTAAACTAAACTAGTAAGATATATCATTTCTATAAGGTAATATATAGTCAATATATGTTTTATAATGAATACATCATATAACTACACATATTAATTGCTTCTACGATATAGTTATGTAAACATACCCATTACTAGGATTGTGGTTTTTGGATTGAAATGCACAAATAAACATTCCACAACTAAAGATTCATATGTGTGGCTGTCTAGTCAACTAATTCAATAGGGATTCTCTATCATCTTACTGTCATAGCAGTGAGGACACCACAACTGTGGGGAAAAGGAGACAGTGTTACTGTAATCCATCAAAGTCAATGCACCTTAACTGGCACTCCAGTGCACAATAACATGCAGGTATTTCAATAATTTGGTGATGTGTAATCGCAATGCACAAATACTGGAGTATAGAACCAACTGCTCAGGAATTAATATTAAAGGATGCTTGCACCAGTATATATGCATAATAACAGTCGCTGTGCACCCACATTCATTTCTAGCATCATGCACCTATGGTAAGACTTTGATAGCTTTCCCAGTCGTCCCTTGTGTTTTGTGAACAAACCCATTGCTATTGGCTAACATTTCCATGTCTGTAAGAAAAACAAAATGTATATTAAAACTTAAAACTATTGTCTCATTTGAAATGCAGTTCTACAGATCCACAACTGATTCTACGTCTAAATTAATGAATAAGGGTGACCTTACATTTCTGTTTGGAAAACAATACCATTCTTTTCTTCTTTGAGTTTGAGAATTATTCTAATGAATAACACTCATGTTTTGTTTAAACAATTTTGTTAGAAATCACTTGAGCATCAAGGTTTGCATGCTGTACAGTTTAAGGGAATGGTTTGCTTTTGTAAATGTTAGGGTTCCTGTATCTTTTTGTTTTATAGAAACATACTGTAACTTGAACATTGTTGTAACAGGGTACCACTGCGGTCAAGGGTGATCAGCGGCAGGAAAGTAAACCAAGAGTCAGGATACTGCAGTTTAACACGAATGCACACTTTAATTAATAAACAGAACAAAACACAAAGAAACACAGGCACATGGCCCTAAACAAAAGGGTTACACAAACACAATTCAGATCCCCTTCAACAAACGCCTTCTGTTCAGGTTGGGCATTCGATCTTCACTGAAGAAAGGATTCAGCTCCCTTTTTACACAATGCGGCTGGAACTTGATTGATGATCAATTAATAAGACCCAGCCACATTCCACATGTGTATTTGGCAAATTTAAATAAAAAATATCGCCCACCCCCTATTTACACCTTCTGTCCTGCCACACACCTCCCCCCTTATGCATCGCACACATAGACGTATTCTAAACACTAACTCATTGACCCAGAAGGGAAATGACGTGGCAGCCGCGGAATGGAGGAACAGCTGGAATCGTTTACCAAGGGGTCATAAGTAGGGGTCGAAGTGACGCAATCTGTTCCTTTGTTTTGGTTATGCAAATGAACCAAAAGGGCCGGTAATTCCGTGTTTAAGAAGAAAGTGTCTTGTTTGTTAGACTAGATGACGAAAAACGATCAGAAGCTGTCGCCCACGGCCAGCACAAAACCCGGACAACAACGCACCGACTATTCACTCAAATAACATTGTAAATTCACGACCAGCACTCACTGGGAGAGGTGACCGTGTTTATGTTTGCATTATTGGTATTATTGTTCTTGTGGGATATTTGTTTAGTGTAAACAGGACTGCAAACCATCATCATTTACTGTGCAATACACATCGTTGTGTATTGCCAGCCATCATTGTTGTCTCTGTTTGCTCATCAGACCCCTGGATTAAAATAAACAGAAACCTTTTCACCTGTACTTTGCTTGTCTGTTGTTTCTTGTTGGATTACTGCACTGCACCTGCACGTGCCACTTTGCCACATATGTTTACACTGATTTGTTTATAATAATCATTGGGGGGTGAGGTGGTGGGTAATAAAATAATTAATAAGTAATGTGCACGAATAAAAAAGCAGACAGGCATACAAGAAGCAATGTGCACGAATAAAAAAGCAGACAGGCATACAAGAAGCAATGTGCACGAATAAAAAAGCAGACAGGCATACAAAAAGCAATGTGCACAAATAAAAAAGCAGACAGGCATACAAGAAGCAATGTGCACAAATAAAAAAGCAGACAGGCATACAAGAAGCAATGTGCACAAATAAAAAAGCAGACAGGCATACAAGAAGCAATGTGCACAAATAAAAAAGCAGACAGGCATACAAGAAGCAATGTGCACAAATAAAAAAGCAGACAGACACACAAGCAATGTGTATGAATAAAAAAGCAAAGGTATGCAAAAAGCAATGTGCACTAAAGCAGACAGGTATTGTTACATCACTTTTGACATATCCAGTGTCTCATAGTATTACAATGTGAATCGTTCAGTTCGCCAATTTGCAATATTTCACCACAGTCTTCCTCACTGAAGTTATCTGGCTGATCAGATTTCCAATAGCTGAAAAACAGACAACACAAATAGTTATAAAAAGGGGCAACAAACCTTATCTTGCATGACGGTTCTGTGCTCCTAGGTGATTGTAATTGTGTGAGGAGGTAAAGTGATTAATAGGAATTATTTTTAAGGGCAGGGTTAAACTCCTACAGATATTATTTTGCTGAAACGCAGTATTCATTGCAATACTGGATTTTCAAAAATGTTAATGCCGGATGTGCCCACATGAAACTATTTAGAAAACTATGTGACTGTTCACATCTCCTAACTGGTCCCCAGAAATTTAAAATAATAAGCATAATAATAACTGGCACTATCCGATAACTGACAAACACAGGTATATTGATTGCAATCATGATTTGTGTAATGATCATCCAATATCGTTACTGTGGTAAACTTATGCCTTTTACATGTACATGCAAGTGAAAACTCATGTTTAACTTAAACTCTTCAAAATGTCTTGAAAAGGGGGCATTGCACAAAGAAAAAAAACCCTCACCGTTCTGGTTTTCATTCATTACAGTCCTCATAACAGACAATACTAGGATCACAACAAAACAAAACGTTGATCAGTATGCTTACCATGCACCTTGCAAGTTTGGCCAGTGTTTGAAAAGCATGAAGCACACCTCCATCCGTATCGTGATTGTGACTCGTTTACCAAATCTGAAGCAGCACTTTGTTGATCCTGTTTTTTATTGTTAATCTCTACTGTCCCACACGTCACTTACCATTTTAGAAACGTTCATGCAAATTCTGGCAATGTGGTAAATCGGGGCAAGGTTAAACGCATTATGATAATTATTTCTAATATTTATCAACTACGTAATTTATGGAAAACACTCATGTGGCTTTTTGGCTTCAAATTCGTGTGCAGCAATGTTCGTTTCGAATATTTCATAAAGTTTCTCCACCGCACTAAAGAAAATAATTATGACTTCATAATAATCAAAATTGCTCCATACTGCTGCTTTCACATTGCTCTGCTAAAGTCGTCTCCTGTTGATCAACGAATGAGCACTGACAGAAAGCGAAATGGGTGCAGAAAATTAAATACGGATCAGATGAAAGGTCGGCCAATCAACATGCGGTGATTATGCTGATATTAATGGTGGCCAATAGCAGCTAACCGAAACAGCAGCAGTATTCGGAAACGGATGCAATCAGCACAAACTGTGTTGAATGAAATCGCATTTGGGAAACGTGGTGCTGAGGACTGTGTGAGAAGATGGAGTGTGTCCGCGTTAGATGAAAACCAGATTAAATCTCGGTATCTGGTACCGGTGTCAGAGGAAATAATTTAGCGGGGAAATTGTCGTTTGCCTTTATGAGCCATTCTACACATGCACGAATCTTAGAATTTAAAGGCAAAGTTAAACCGTCGAGTTTTTCTGTCTGTGAACTTTAATTCAGAACAGACTGGGTTATGACATAAGCAGAAATAATTTACCATTTGTCGTGTGATTTATTTTTATGTGCAATTATATTTGTGTTTAAAATGTAATAAGAGTTTATAATATGACATATGAGCTAATATTTAATAATAGGTGTTAAGTTTAATTCCCAATTTAGAAAGACGTGGCAAACTCACCAGAGTTGTCATTTTAAATCGCCGCGGATATTTATATTAGGTTTCCATAGTACAAATAATACAGCGAAAGATAAGTAAATACGTGTATAATTTGTATGTGTTGACATACTGTATCAGAAACCATATTATTTATATATATATATATATATATATATATATATATATATATATATATATATATATATATATATATTTTCTTCTCAATAAAAACTTTTTTCCCCTTAACAGTGTGGAGTATGGTGTGTAGATAAGTGGAAAAAAAATCCTCATTTAAAATGCATGAAAACTGAGGCACTGACACAACAAAATGTGAAAAAAGTTCAAGGGGGTGTAGACTTTCTGTAGGCACTGTGTGTGTGTGTGTGTGTGTGTGTGTATATAATATATATATATATATATATATATATATATATATATATATATATATATATATATATGATATTCTGTATTAATTGTTATATGCTATAGCTACAGTTATGGAAAGTGTGCAACAGCAGATAAATGAGCCTAGTGGGGGCTAGTCCCCATTATCCAAGCAGCCCCATCACAGGGCTGATTTCTCCCCCAATAACCAGAACCGTCCGCCCGTATCTGGCTGATCCCCAAAGGGAAAGGTGAGTCCGCTGGGATCCTAAATGGCCGCAGGACTGAGTCACGGGTAGAGCAGTGACCGGGACGTTTCACTGTTTTGAGGGGGCAGTGTAACGTGATTCCACCATTTTACTAGAACCGAAAACGCTACAATGTATTGCAAACTATACAACTGACAGTAAACGACAGCCATCGTACTAAGTATGCATAAAATTAAAAAAAGAAAGAAAAAAGACAATAAATTTGACAGAACAGCAGGTCACAAATAAGAAAACAACACGACTAAACATATGCAATAATGTAAAGAGCAGAAGGCTTTATATTATAGCCTAGTAAAAACATGTGTGCAGTGTTTTGTAAACACCGACATAAAATAACCTTTGCTTGTATTATACGCTTTCACAATTATTTTCAGCAAATCGAGAGATCTTACTAGGAACGCAGGATCGATCAGGGAGGCAGTGTGTGCGTTGGAGCAAATGCTATTTTTCATTGAGTCTGTTTGGATAGTGTTTAGTTTGTCTGTTTTGGAAGGGAAAAGCTGTTATACGAATTTGTACTTAGTTTATTTTAGAAATGTCGAACTGAATCAACACATGTTATTATTAGCTGATAACATTCTTTAACAAAAAAAATAAATAAAAATAAACTGCCCTCTAAACCATTTGTGCCTTATTCTTCCTGCAAAAAAAGTATATTCCTGCGATTTTTAAACTCTAGATCACAGCAGCTTTCTTTACAATTTACACTGAACAAAAATATAAACGCAACATGTAAAGTGTTGGTCCCATGTTTCATGAGCTGAAATAAAAGATCCCAGAAATTTTCCATACGCACATAAAGCTTATTTCTCTCAAATTTTGTGAGCAGATTTGTTTACATCCCTGTTAGTGAGCATTTCTCCTCTGCCAAGATAGGTGTGACATATTAAGAAACTGATTAAACAGCATGATCAATACACAAGTGCACCTTGTGCTGAGGACAATAAAAGGCCACTCTAAAATGTGCCGTTTTGTCACACAACACAATGCCACAGATGTCTCAAGTTTTGAGGGAGCGTGCAATTGGCGTACTGACTGCAGGAATGTCCACCAGAGCTGTTGCCAGAGAATTGAATGTTAATTTCTCTACCATAAGCCGCCTGCAACGTCGTTTTAGAGAATTTGGCAGTACGTCCAACCGGCCTCACAACCGCAGACCACATGTAACCACACCAGCCCAGGACCTCCACATCCGGCTTCTTCACCTGCGAGATCATCTGAGACCAGCCACCCGGACAGCTGATGAAACTGTGGGTTTGCACAACCGAAGACCTGTCAGAAAAGGTCTCAGGGAAGCTCATCTTCGTGCTCGTTGCCCTCACCAGGGTCTTGACCTAACTGCAGCTCGGCGTAGTAACCGACTTCAGTGGGCAAATGCTCACCTTCGATGGCCACTGGCACACTGCAGAAGTGTGTTCTTCACGGATTAATCCCGGTTTCAACTGTACCGGGCAGATGCAGACAGCGTGTATGGTGTCTTGTGGGCGAGCGGTTTGCTGTTGTCAACGTTGTGAACAGAGTGCCCTAATGTGGCAGTGGGGTTATGGTATGGGCAGGCATAAGCTACGGACAACGAACACAATTGCATTTTATCGATGGCAATTTGAATGCACAGAGACACCGTGACGAGATCCTGAGGCCCATTGTCGTGCCATTCATCCACTGCCATCACCTCATGTTTCAGCATGATAATGCACGGCCCCATTCGCAAGGATCTGTACACAATTCCTGGAAGCTGAAAATGTCCCAGGACTTCCATGGCCTGCATACTCACCAGACATGTCACCCATTGAGCATGTTTGGGATGCTCTGGATCGACGTGTACAACAGCGTGTTCCAGTTCCCGCCAATATCCAGCAACTTTGCACAGCCATTGAAGAGCAGTGGGACAACATTCCACAGGCCACAATCAACAGCCTGATCAACTCTATGCGAAGGAGATGTGTCGCGCTGCATGAGGTAAATGGTGGTCACACCAGATACTGACTGGTTTTCTGATCCACGCCCCTACCTTTTTTTTAAGGTATCTGTGACCAAAAGATGCATAACAGATGCAGTCATGTGAAATATTTAGATCAGGGCCTAATGACTATTTCAATTCACTGATTTCCTTATATGAACTGTTACTCAGTAAAATCTTTGAAAGTGTTGCATGTTGCGTTTATATTTTTGTTTAGTATATCTGTCAAAATATAAATGCGTCTCTTTTTTGCTATTTATTTTCCTGCTAAAACTCATCAAGTCTGCACAATTTATTTTAGATCCTTCAAGAACATAACCGAAGGTATAACTAAAGATAGATGAAGCAATGTAGACTTGAGCCAGGTTTGGCTTACAAGTATCTTATCTACTGGAACACTGACAGGGTTCCCGGTAGCACAGGGAAGACAATGCTAATGTTACACTCATGAATAGCATTTGAATTATTGAATTATCTTAGAAACTGTAATGCAAAGCCAATCAATTAACAAATACATTCCATACACAGCTCATATTCGGTACTACTCTGTACTATCTCTCTCAGTGCAGAAGGTTTTCAGGTCAAGCACATAACCCTCAGTTTTGTGCTGCTATTGATATTGTGCCCATGGGTTTGTCTGTTATTTCTAGTCATTTTGACAGTCTCTTATTGTCACAAATTCCATTTCATGGCATAGACTACTCATTGTGTGAATATAGTCATCCAACCCAAGCAAGTTACCGAAAGTTTCTATTTTAAAATAATAAATAAAATGCTTTAAATTCACCAGGTATTAATTCTACTTTCTTTGCAATGTAGATTTTACCCAAGCTAAATAAATTTATGAAAAAAAAAACTGAGGTTATTTATATAATTTCCTAATTATGGGATAAATCGTTTAATCTTTTAATTGCAGTCTTGTTATGAGTTGAGTTCAGTCTTTAGTGATAGGTCTCAGAGAAATACATTTGGATAATATACTGCATGTGGGGAAATAGGAAGGTAAGCCTTTGAAAACTTTGTAAAATCATGAAATATGGTTTGTGTATAGCATCTTCATAAGTATTTTATTATATTCAACTGAACAAACTGAATAGTTTGCAAAATCAAAATCCGTCCGCACCTATTCTGTGGAGCCTTATTATTAAAGCACATAGGTACTGTTACACCACTTTTCCCAAATCCAGCATGTCATATTATGAGGTGAATTGTTCAGTTGGCCAGTTTTCAATATTTCACTGCAGTCATCTTCATTGAAGTTTTCTGGCTGATTAGATTTCCAACAGCTTAAAAACAGTCAGCACTGAGTTACAAAAAAGTGCACTGTGCCTCTTTGAAACTAGACTTCTCTATGCCCTGCTTGGAGGTGCTGAGCTCATAACTTATCTAAGATGTATTGTGAGATTGAGTACATTTTGTAGCAACAAAGTCATCTTCATTTTATTTTTATTCTCCAGCAAACGCCGGTGAAGGTGCTTTCTTAGTCAACCTTGTGTTTTTATGATTTTGTTTATCGCACATAAAGCTGCATAATACATTTTCACACATCCATCTTACCTTTTATCAACCTCTGTTCCATCTAACCACTTCCATTCTCCTTCCGTTTCTAAATCTCTCAGTCCAATCCAGTGGGGCTCTTCAATTCTTTCCTTCAAATAGGCCTGGAATGGATGCAAATGTAAGTTAGGACCAAGTATTATTTTATCATGCTGCAAATTAGTGTCCTCAAAAAACTACAAATGCAGACAAAGGCCTTTGAACATGTGTCTTAACCAAGCCCAATAACTCCCTAACCTCCCTGACACATTCCACTGTCCGAACACCCTTCTCACTCAGCTGAACCATCATAAACAGGTTTCACGACAGTTCAATTCAGAGTTGGCTCAAAATAAATCGGTTCCCTCTAAAAAGGGAAATACATATTTCAGTATTTTGGACAAAAATAAACACAGGAAAATCCAAGCCATAAGTAAAATAAAGAAGTCCAGTGAGTCCTGGAGTCTGTTCCCATACCAGTTCTGCAATACTCTTGACCACAGCAAGACTGGCTCCTTGAGACACACAGATGTCTCTGGCTTCAGCCCATTTCTTTTTCTCTGTTGAGAATGTGTACTTCTTCAAAAACTGCTCCCAGATGTAGGATTTTGATACAGCAACTAAAAATAATCCAAAAGCATGAGCATAAAAATTAGGCTTCCAGCACAACAAACACGTTTAAAGGACAGTTAGTTATTATTAAGTGGAAGATCGTTGGTTCATTACAAGCTCCATAACTACTAAGGCCTTGATTAAATCAAAATGTATGGCGCTGCCATGCTATTCTTTATAATGGCAATGGTGCTACCGTAAGCTTGATTTAATACAGACCCAAGCTGTGTTTACCTGCCTGTTTAAAGTGCTTAATTATCTGGACTGTTTGATAGGAAACAGCCTGATTAAACTGCAGTACAAAATGCAGGATATTACAAATACTGCACCTTTCTATGTGTACATACTGGAAAGGGTTAAAGCTATAACTTCCTTCACTGTGGCAGTTGTTTGCTTTGTCAGGCTTTGTCACACAAAAAGTGCGAGAGAACTGTAACGGGTGTGCAATGTGATTTATTATTTAATTTTCTTGTATGTGTAATTTTTGTTTAATTTTTTACACTTTTTTTATTGATTGTATTGTGTGATTTATTAGTTTTACTTTTAAAATATTTATAATGTGGTACGGCTCCTTTAAACCCGAAAACTTTTGGGTCTCCATAGCAACTGCAGTGCTAACTCCTAATTGGGCCGGGTCTATAAAAGGTTTCGGAAATTGTACGCATCATACCCATGTGAGGAAAAAACACCCAACTCAACACAACACGACCATCATGACAGTGAAAGTAGACATAATGAAGCGTTCTTACCGTTGTATACCTAAGTTAGTGATCAGCAGATGTGTCAGCTGCACGAAGAGCACAGCGTATGATTTTCACTAACTCTGCTGTGCAGAATAAATGTTTTTTTTCTTTCTATGGGTAAATATACAGACTTTCTTTATGTGCATCGGGACGTGGGACATTTGCTAGGAAGTTGGGACTGTCCCGACCATATAAGGACTGTTGGCATGTGTGGTAATTTAAAATAATCAATTAAATTTATAGTGATAACCAGGGGCTAGTTTTTCAAAACTTTTAATCTGGATCAAAGTGATCTGGATTTTGCAATCCTATATTTTGTGATCCAGATTCCTTTTATCTGGATCATTTTGATCAGTTTTTTCAGAAAATGTCACTGCTGGATTACATTTATCCAGATAACAGATAGTCAAGATTCCGAAATCCAGTTTTTTTCAAGTAGGCTATATTTCTTTTTTCTTTTAATTTTTTTAAGAGGCCTTATTTATATAACCCAATTTAACCCAATTTTGTAACAAAATCAAAATCACTTTTAATGTTAGTGCACATATCACTGGTTATTTTATTTACGCCCATTTAGATAACAATAAATAACTAAATCTGACTTAAATAAAAATAAAACTTTTGAAAAAAGGATCTGTGTTTTTAGACATCTTCATTGTCTTCCTCCCTGGCTGGGAGTCCAGCATCTCAGACGAGCTTTACGAAGGCGTACGCTTTTTCTTTATTTTAAATTTTTTTTATTAAAGCTATATGTGTTTTCCATTTGCTTGCATGGATACAAAAATTGAATAAATATTTTATTCTACACTCGTCACCCAGTGCGCTAGACGTGGCTTCGATAGGGCCTGACCTCTAAAGCGGGGCCCGTAGCAGGCAAACAGCTGGTTGGACTGTCTCCCATCCTATCCAAATATCAGTGCAGAAGCCGAACTGGGCATAGTGTATGTTGTCTACGGTCCTCCTCTGACTTGTGCGGGGGAGGTCTGAAGGTTTCCAAAACCACATGAAGCTCACTTACTCGTCTGCCAGGCGTAATGGCTATTAAAAATGCCACTTTTAATGAAACAGGGCGCAGTTCTGCTGACACCATGGGCTCGTATGGGGGACCCATAAGGGCCCACAGCACCAGTTCTAGATCCCACATGGGGACAATACTTTTCATGGGAGGACGAAGCCTCTGAGCCCCTTTAAGAAATTGCACTGCCAGGAAATGTGCCTGTGGCAGAGCAAAGCTCTGCCCTTTAAATTGGCAGGGATGGGGTTAACTTCCCCTACCTGCCTGGGTTTATTATGTTCAGGTGGCTGGGGTTGATTAGTTGATTAGGTTGATTAACGATCAATCAGCGCCCAGCCACCTGATATAAAAGGAGGCCTCATGCTTCTCATTTGGAGAGGGAGCTGAGGAAGCAGGTTGGTGTTTGTTTTGTGGTTTTTTGAATTTTCTAAATCCAGTGAAGGCATTGCCCAGCCTGGAAACTTTATTTTTGTGAGTTTTGTTTTTGCTTTATTTGTGTTTGAGTATCTGTTATTTTGCCCTTGTGCACTTTATTTTTGTTTATTTATAATAAAATAGTTATTTTTTTGAACTGCAGTCTGTCTCTGGGCCTCTATCCCACCGCTGACACCAAATGTGGCAGGCTGGCGAGTGGATAGAGGCCCAGAGACAGACTGCAGTTCAAAAAAATAACTATTTTATTATAAATAAACAAAAATAAAGTGCACAAGGGCAAAATAACAGATACTCAAACACAAATAAAGCAAAAACAAAACTCACAAAAATAAAGTTTCCAGGCTGGGCAATGCCTTCACTGGATTTAGAAAATTCAAAAAACCACAAAACAAACACCAACCTGCTTCCTCAGCTCCCTCTCCAAATGAGAAGCATGAGGCCTCCTTTTATATCAGGTGGCTGGGCGCTGATTGATCGTTAATCAACCTAATCAACTAATCAACCCCAGCCACCTGAACATAATAAACCCAGGCAGGTAGGGGAAGTTAACCCCATCCCTGCCAATTTAAAGGGCAGAGCTTTGCTCTGCCACAGTGCCCCAGGGGACATCTTGTCAATTTTGTCATGGCACATTGATATTGCTGCAGGGTATACCTTCAAAGTGGACGCTGATTTTCCTGCGTCAAACAGGTGTTGTAAGCAGGTTAATATCGTCTCAATCAGGCAAGTCACAGGATCGTGACCTTTGGCAAAGCACCAGTCTTGGAAAACTTTCCATTTATATTACTGGGCTCTTGTGCTCGGCGCCCTAGACGGCTCTGTTCAACGGCCAGACCCAGAGTCGGAGCTGGGCTGGGTTCGGGTGCCATAATAGCCCCTCCGTTTGGCTCAGGAGGTCCTTGCGTAGCGGGAGCTGCCACAACTGATCCGACAACATGTCGGAAAGGAGAGCAAGCCAGGGGCGTCTCGGCCATCTGGGTGCAACCAGCAAAACCTGTGCTCTCTCCACCCTGATACTTTCTAATGTCAGGGGTAGTAATGGTAGCGGAGGGAATGCATACAATAGTCCCTGTGGCCAGGGCTGAGCTAGTGCATCTACTCCCAGGGGACCCCCGTCTCTCTCCATGGAGGACCATAGGGGGCAATGACCGGACTCGGCTGTGGCAAAGAGGTCGACTCGTGCGGTCGAAACCTCTCCCAAATTTGTTTCACCACTTGACAATGCAGTCTCCACTCCGAGCTGTCTGGAGCTCCTCTGGACAGCAGGTCTGCTGCCTTGTTGTCCACACCGGGGAGGTGAACTGCCCTGATGGAACGCAAGTTTCTGTGCGTCCAGGACAGGAGTCTGTGTGCTGCATGGTGAAGGCCCAGTGAGCGCAGGCCGTCTTGGTGGCTACCACTGTAGTATTGTCCGTCTGGACCAGCTGGCAAAAATGTGATAACTCACGGCTTGCAGCTCTTGCACATTTATCTGCGCTTGCTGCCAATGTCCCTTACACTGACCTCTTATTCCTCTCCCGTTCCAGACCGCTCCCCAGCCCTGGCTGGAGTCATCTGTAGTGATCACCTTCCTTCTGTGAGGGCATTCGAGGGGAGATCCGAGGCGCAGATTGCCGGGATGGAGCAACCACTACAGTGTCTTCCAGCATTGTCTGGGCACTCGCACCAGCCCGTACCGATCTTGGACCAGGTGCACCATGAGCGTATTCACCCAGGCTTGAAGTGCGCGCATTCTCAGCAGCCCTAGTGGAAGGATTCTCGAGGCGGCTGCCATCAGCCCCAACAACCTTTGATATACTTTGACCTGTAGGAGAGCGTCCTCTCTGAATAGGGAGAGTGTGGTCTCCATCAACCGAATCCTGTCTTCTGACAGTGAGGCAAGCATGCTCACAGAGTTCAGTTTGATCCCCAGGAACACTATGGATAGAGATGGTATGAAGTTGCTCTTCTGTTGATGTATTGAGAGCCCTTCACCGCATGATCTATGACCTGTTTTGTGTGCGCCTCTGCACGTGCTTTTGACTGCGTGCAAACCAACCAATCGTCCAGATAGTTTAGGATCCGAATACCTCGCAGCCTGAGTGGAGCCAGTGCTGCAAAATGTGCGGGGCGCCAGCGAGAGGCCAAATGGCAGCACGCAGAATTCATACACGTTGCCTTGAAAGACGAAGCGCAGATATTTTCTGTGCGCGGGATGGATCGGGACGTGAAAATAGGCATCTTGCAGGTCGATCGATGTGAACCAGTCACCCGGTTGGACGGACTGGAGAATACGCTGTCTCCTTGCCCATGTTTTTGGGATCTCCTTGGCTACCTAGAGGGAGGGGGGCACTACAGAAAGTACTATTTGATTGGAGGTAAACACCAAACTTGTATTATAAGCACACGTCTATAGATCTAAATAAAGAAACAGATGAAAGTGTAATATTAATGTATAGTACTTAATGTGTCTTATACAGAACCTGCTGTGGTTAAATGTTTAGAAAGCTCTGTCATTGTCGTTAGATGAGAATTATCAACGTGTATTTTTCCTACATCTACAAATATTAAACCTTTTGTGTCATCTATCCATTATTCGTAAAAAAATCTATTTAACTCTTTAGCCTTTTTAGTGCTAGCAATATAATCACTGGTCCTTCTTGTCTTGAATATATTTAGGCTCTTACTGTGGATTTGGATACATGTAAAGACAACACTATCAAGCTGCTTCTACTTTCTGGTACTTTGCATGTGTTGTAGTTCTGAGTGATTCCAGTGGTCTAGGAGCAACCAGACTAATGTGAGCTAGAGCAGGCTATCAGAATGAAGCAGGCAGATACAGAATGTATATCATGATGTATTTGAAAAATCTGCAAATCCTCAATTAATATAAAAACAAGCAAACATATGATCAGCACAAGAAAAGGTCTAGTTGTTTTCTTAAATTAATTTCAAAGCACTGGTTAGTACGATGGCTCATTGAATCTATGCAGAAAAAAATGTGTGGATGCTTTGAGCTAGACTAACTAAATCACTTTCCAGTGCACTTCTTGAGACTTGAAGTGTGCGCAGGGCCTCACTGTGGCTGTTGTTCGACTGTACGACTGCACTTCTGATCCCCAAGTGAACAGGTTTTGTGCCGATGCCCAACTGATCACACTGAAGTCCTATAGGGTTTAAAGATGGCTGTGTCAGGGTTCTTTATACTTTGGGACTTGGCCTCTGAAACCTCTAACTATACTGGACTGTGCTATGGTGGTGGTCTGAAGCGCTAAAATAACAAAACATACCTTCAGTTTTCATCTGAGAAATATCCGTTTTCATACTCCGTATTTGTGAAGAGATGTCTGAAAAGGAGCACAATACTGTGAGCAGCAGTCCAGTCAGACTGACCCTGAATGCACACATACTGTTCCAGCGTAATTACTTGGTCTTTAATCCACCATTATATAACCAATCAGTATGAAGTGGATGGGTAGATAACCAAAAGAGAAATACATTTACTGGGGATCTGATATCGGTGCACAGAAGACCACATTTGGTGAGGTCATTTTAGATTATATACATATTATTTATTTGTCAAGTCCAATAATTCCTGGAATTATCTTGCTACTGTGCAGATTAATGAGCAACTGGATGATACTTTGAATATTATTTTACATGACCAAGCTAATATGACAGTTAATATGCAAATTATCTACTTTTGAATTTGAAAGCTGTAACATATGAACAGTGCATACTCCCTTATAAAAGTTTCCCAATAAAAGCATAGCAAAGTGTAATAAAGCTTAGTGAAAGCAAGGCAGAGTATGGGTAAGCATTTTAAAGCCCAGAGACATTTGATAAAGCATGTTAAAAACATGGCAAACCCTGTTAAACTGTGGGAAGTGAACAGTATAAAATGATCATTTGCCAATTGCAAATTTACCATTGTAACCTGGTAAAGGCAAGCACATAAGGGTGAAAATAAATGCTTTAACTAGAGTGACAGAGTAGGGGGAGGAAAGGCGGAATTAGCCAGAATCAGAATTGCCTGGCTCTAGTTTAATTCGAAACACCTGCTGGTAATAAAGGAGGCGGGGGTATAAAAGCAGGTCAGTGGCTGTTGGCTGTCTGTGTGATGGCTAAGACCTGTTTGGAAACTTTAAGAGAAGGTACTGTGTGTACTACTGGAAAGTAAAAGGTTTGGTTACCAGTAGATGGTGTAGCTGTCCTGTCATAGTTAAAACTGATCGAAGTTTAGTTTAGCACTCCTGGAAGGAGTTAGGATTTTGTTTGTTTATTCTGTATTTACTTTGGGAGAAAAATAAATCTACAGGTAACACCCTGTTTTCCTGAATTTTGTTGTCTGACCAATTCCTTTTCCTGCAGTAGAAAAAGGTGTTTAAGGAGCCAAAACAGTGTGATAAGTCACGATAACAACTAGTTATATCACACTCTAAGTTGAAATAAAACGAAGGGTTGTGGGATAATTTGCCTATTAGCTAGCTAACGTTTGAAATTATAGTTATTAGGCAAATTATCTAATTTTGGAACATGTGTACAGTAAATACAAGCAGATATAGATAAAGGCAATGGCTCATGTGCACAGGCCATGTTTTATGTATTTAAGCTTACTTGGTATCATCAACATAAAAAATCAAATAAAAATGTACATACCGTCGGTTATTGTGGATTGTTTTTGGATGTTCTCAGACATTTTTGAGCCTTAAATGAATTTGAATACATGTCAGTAAGATAAGTGACCCCTGTTTTCTACTATTAAATAGATGAATTCCAAAATCACAAACTTCAATAATACAGTTATACATGACCTTGACTGAACCCCTCCAACACATACAGGAATGATCCAATGGCAGCTGGTGGCCAAAAAACAAAGGAAAAAAAAAACGGGGAGGCAGAAAAAGGCAGTGGGCTTGGGGCCCATTAAGCCCACAGCAGCAGTAGAATCTTCTTATTGTATTCTGACTGATAACACTTTTCATATTTATTATTTATTTGGCAGGTGACTTACAGGTGTTGCAGGGCAGTACTGTACAGGGTTACAATGCAATATTAGTATGTAAATACAGTATAGTTTACAATAAGTGCAAACAATATTACTAAATTACAACATGAAATGGGATGCATCAAGTTAGGATTACAACAAGTTATATTTAGAATTGTGTATTAATAGTGCATCAGCTGAGGATCCAGCAGCGCGGTGCGTAGGTCAGGTAAGTCCAGTGCATAGTAGGAGGGGTAGATCAAGAGATCTATAAGTGCAGTCTAAACAGGTGTTACCTCAATTCGGTTGTTAAGCGCTTTTTGTGTACAACATGAATATTGCATTTAGATTTCAAGACCACGTCATTAGCATAAGTTAAGGCAGGAGAAAGGTAGACAAGAAAAATCAAGCAGATACTATCGACTTAATTTGTTAAACTTAAATAAATGACCAACAAAATAATTGTTGATGTAGTTGAAATATTTGCAAATCCTGAATTAATATAAAAACAAGCATATATATGATCAGCACAAGAAAAGGTCTAGTTGTTTTCTTAAATTAATTTCAAAGCACTGGTTAGTACGATGGCTCATTGAATCTATGCAGAAAAAAATGTGTGGATGCTTTGAGCTAGACTAACTAAATCACTTTCCAGTGCACTTCTTGAGACTTGAAGTGTGCGCAGGGCCTCACTGTGGCTGTTGTTCGACTGCACGACTGCACTTCTGATCCCCAAGTGAACAGGTTTTGTGCCGATGCCCAACTGATCACATTGAAGTCCTATAGGGTTTAAAGATGGCTGTGTCAAGGTTCTTTATACTTTGGGACTTGGCCTCTGAAACCTCTAACTATACTGGACTGTGCTATGGTGGTGGTCTGAAGCGCTAAAATAACAAAACATACCTTCAGTTTTCATCTGAGAAATATCCGTTTTCATACTCTGTATTTGTGAAGAGATGTCTGAAAAGGAGCACAATACTGTGAGCAGCAGTCCAGTCAGACTGACCCTGAATGCACACATACTGTTCCAGTGTAGTTACTTGGTCTTTAATCCACCATTATATAACCCATAACTTGACAAGAGTACCACAATACTAAAATATCAACACAACTGAGAGATCAGACTCTGATGCTACTGTAATATTTATTGACCGTGTCCATCAAAAACACGTGTAGTTTCAATCAACACATATTCAGTATGAAGTGGATGGGTAGATAACCAAAAGAGAAATACATTTACTGGGGATCTGATATCGGTGCACAGAAGACCACATTTGGTGAGGTCATTTTAGATTATATACATATTATTTATTTGTCAAGTCCAATAATTCTTGGAATTATTAGAAAGAAGAATCTTTTAAAATTGCCTATTAATAGTGCTTCAGCTGAGGATCCAGCAACATGGTGCATAGGTAAGGTAAGTCCAGTGCATAGTAGGAGGGGCAGATGAAGAGATCTTTAAGTGCAGTCTAAACAGGTTTTACAGCAATTCGGCACATTTTTCCAATAGACAACAGAGAAAAGAAAACACTAGCCAGTCATAGTTTATTCTAATATACTCAAATGTTACACACTGCCAGAGTGTTTAAAAATGCACTGTATTAAACATGAATATAGCATTTAGTTTTCAAGACCACGTCACTAACATAAATTTAGGCAGGAGAAAGGTAGACAAAAAAAATCAAACTTAATTTGCTAAACTTAAATAAATAACCAACAAAATAATTCTATACTTTACAGGCGAAAAGGAAGTGAATGTGTTTGCCTGCGCTGGGGAAAATAAGCAAATGCTGCTGGGGAAGGGCATAAATAATATAAATATGACTTCCAATAAACACTAACCAACAACGAGATTTGTTCCCAGAGAAAGGAAGTGATATCATAATATAAAACTTTGAAAATATATCTCACTTTACTGATCCTACCGGTGTCATAGTGCAATGGGCACAGGAGCACGCAGTATCTTCTGGAATAGGTGTATCTGGTACACACTGAAAGGTGTTTCCAATCGGCAGAAATGCAGAGACGACTCCCGTAATCCAGGCACGATTTCCAATACATGACAGTAGATGTTACAACTTCATGCCGATTTGAACTCGGCTCTTACCAAGATAAGCACCAACTAAGACATAGCTTTGCAGTAAACTAATATGATCCATCTGCATCTCCTTCCATTTGTGTTTCTTTCCATCTGATGATGTATATATCCATCTGATGTTGAAGGCTGAAGTGTAATGCTGGCTACAGGGATCAGCTTATGTTGCCTCCCCAGCTCATCCGCAAACAGCAAATGGCTTAAGATAAGTTATTTACTGTGCGACACAACTCTTGGCCACTGAACCCGACATCTCTAAGAAACCGGGTTGTAGAGTGTGCCACAAATCCTCAACAACCGACCTCCACAAAAATACAATTCTTGATATCAATAATGCCATTATATATTATATATATATATATATATATATATATATATATATATATATATATATATATATATATATATATATATATATATATATATCACCCATTCTCTGCTTGAACTGAAATAAAGATCAAATAAAACTGGTAAATTCTTTAAAAAATAAACATCAATATTAATAGTCGATTTGACAAAAAAATAAAATCGAATAGCAGCAAGCCTATTTATAAGAGTTGTCTCCTCTGAGGAGTCAGAACTGCTTTCTTGCATTTTAGACAATATTTTTTGTTTCATTTAACATTATTACGTTATAATGCTACACAACACTTTTATATATATTTTTTTCACTTTGAATTTGAGGCGCCTCCAGTGGAATGATTCCAATTCTATTTCTTTACTAATACTTCCATGGCTGACCAGGAATCTAGTGTCACACTGGTGTTAAAAAACCACGTTGTCGTACACTTCATTAAAAACCCTGTTTTCCACATGTGATGAATAGTGTATAGAGCAGTCTTCAGACAATTAGTAACTGCTAACAGGGAGCCACATGTTTACTGCAGTAATAGTAACTATTGAATACTCTGTTAGAGCAAGTGGTAAAAAAAGGATGAGATGTTAGTTGTGCTTTCTGTTAATTTACAATACCAAATATCCCACACCCCCTACCTCCTGGGAGAGATCCGTCCCTACATCAGAGGCATCAGTCTGGTGGATAAAATATATGAATTGTGCTCAATTTACGCATTCATTTATTTCAGTTTTTAGGGCCAATTTAAAAACCTGTTCTGTCTCAAATGTGCACAGTATGCCTGTTTTCAACTTTAGAAACTTTACTTTTTAATTAGGGGGCTGAAATGTTTGAAAAGGTAAAGGTAAACGCGTACAATGCGGGAGGCTGAAGAAAATTCAAATGTGGATGTCTGTAGCCTGCAAGAATGGTTTACGTCCATAATGTTTTGTTTCTCTCCCTTTTTATAGCTACAAAATGTAGCTACGTTAAACTTTTGTGCCTGCCTGCAGGAACCGAGATCACTACATTAGTGTCAGAAGTGGACGCAGGTACCCTGGCATGCACTTGTCGGACTGTAGTGAGCAAGTCCGGGGCAGACTTGAGGCTGGCAGGGGAGAGTGTAGCGTGCATGGGGGTAAGCAG
The DNA here is from genome assembly GCF_017654505.1 of Polyodon spathula. Classification (NCBI taxonomy): domain Eukaryota; kingdom Metazoa; phylum Chordata; class Actinopteri; order Acipenseriformes; family Polyodontidae; genus Polyodon; species Polyodon spathula. The sequence continues at coordinate 43,488,025 of NC_054544.1, forward strand.
CAGCAGGGCTGGTAGGTGATGTAATCACATACAAAGACATAAGCCCGATATACACTCCGTGCAAAGGAGCCAGCTCTTTTGTACAGCGTTATCGGCACTATGCTTTTCTTTTTTATGTCTGTGATCCATATTGCATTCTTTTGTGTTCTGTGCTCCCACAGACATTTCAATGTAAATTAAAATTATCATTAACAACAGTGAGATTTAGTTATCACTCCCATGTGATTTCTGTCATACGGTACAATATTAAAGGCATAAATAGTTTAACAAGCCTCACAGTACCCTGGTTGTGTGGATGAGTGAGTATGTAGGTGGCCCACAAAGTATGGCTTGGTGTAGGTCCTCAGCGCAGGGTCGGATTAACCAATATGCCAATAACCCCATTCACCGTAATATGCATAGGGCCCCCACGCCCTTTAATCCGACCCTTCTCCCCACAACATTGCACAACACAGGAATTCCATATTTTAACATACCATTTTCTCTCATCATAGACAGTTCTGTTGTCAGGTTCTGGACTTCCGAGGAGATTTCTGAGTCTAGAAAAAAAAAAAAAAAATTGGTTAAAAGAGACTATCATTTTAAAGTAAACTCAGGAATTATTCTCTGTCAAAATAGAAAAGTTCAAAATAAGTGCTGCTGTCCTACCTTTAAAATGATGGCAATAATATGCAGTCTATTTTAAACTGACAAAAGTATTATACTGTGCTATGCTTTTACAATGGGAAACTTTTAGAAGAACTTTTTGCATGGGGTGGTGAGGGTGTTGAATGAGTCACCAAGTCCTGTTGCAAGGGACAGAATCACTTGATCCTTTAAGACCAACCTGACAAAGTTTTGAGGTCAATCAGCTACAAGAAACTGGTCTAGCTTAGATGGGCCAAATGTGTACTGTTCTGAGATTGTATGC